>NW_023494418.1:0-29502 GCF_011100635.1 Trichosurus vulpecula
AGCCCAAGATGCTTACATATGAATATATTTTCCTGGTTATATGTTCCACCTTCCTTTTTTCTTGCCCCTTCCCCCTGCCCTACAAATGTAAGCTCCCTGTGGGAGGGATTGTCTTTGGATACCCAGTACTTGCCACACTACTTTGCACATAGTAGGCCCTGAATAAATGTTTAGTGGGACTAGTTTGACAAATTGTGGTATGGTATGGTAGCAGTTGCCAAGAGGAAGAGAGTAATGCCTAGGTTTTACACGGTATTGTCATGTTCCTGCCATTCAAAGAAAGGCATTTCAGAGAAGAAGGCTGCATTGGTGCTTTTTTTCTGCAACCAAATTTCCATCTCTTTGCTATGTTGTATGTAATATGATACTCAATTCTGAATAAGACACACACGTGGGCATCACTTGACATTAATTTAAAAACCAACCGCTTTGGAAATGAAATAATGTATCCTGGTTGGTTTGCTATCTTGAGGTGGTTGTGGTACTAAGTTGATGGGACTGGATAAGAGCGAAGGCCAAACAACTGGGATATATCTCTCACACGGAATCCCAAGCTATGGATTTTAACCTATGGCTCTTAGGTGTTGCTATTAGGCTCCGGCCTTCACGAGACCACGCACGTATGATATACTCATATGGCACTACTGCTTCCTGTCCTTCCCCTCACCTTTGCGTTCGAGTTCCCATTTCCAGTGTTATCACTCTGCCTCCATAGCTAGAGCAGAATCTGAAAAGAGTTTTATTTCCTGAAGAGCAAAAAATGGAAAAATGCCATCTTCCAAAGCAACACCTAGGTACTTTGCTTCATGTGTCTTGGGAAAAAGGAGGGTGAAGATCTGAGCAAGAGCCCATACCTCTACCCTCTAGCTTTTCAGACTATAAAAATCTGAGGATCTGAATAGGTTATATGTTTTCCCATAGAAATGGTGTTCAGGGTTAATTGTAAGAATTACATTTCACGAACCAGTCCCAGCCAAGAAATGTCTTCTGCCCCCATCAATGACAGGAAAACTACTCTTGCTCTCCACTAAGGGGGTTTCTTCCTGGGCCAGGGCCATTTGCTAATGAAATGGATAGCATTGCTTGCCTAATATTGGTTAGCGATTTATTAGCAATTATTGACTTCCAAATTGTGGTTTCCTGGGGCTGCAGGATGGATCAAATCTAACATATCCTCCCCTACGGCTAGGCATCCGTTTGCTGGAAGCTGTGGTCTCAGAGGCAGAGATTTCATTTGTCCCTTCCTGTCGGAACTCTGAAAGTATGGGGTGCTACTTCCTGTTGGCTGGTAATTTGTGGCTTTCCAGTTTCCAGCCTTGGTCATCTGAAGAAGACTATATCACTTCTGTTCCATACCATGTACTGTGGATGGGAGCTGCTTGGACCTCAAGTGCAAGCTTTTATAGGGAGAGGGATGAATTGTGTCACTGATTGGATCTTTTTCCTCCTCTTCTACTCCTTGCCATTGAGGATTCCCTGGCCTGCCCATGGGGTATGATCCCTAATGGCTCACTGGCCCGCCTGATGGCTTATACTCCCATGTTGGAAAATGGTCTCTGAATTCCTGGCAATGGGTCACAGGTGATATTTGAGGGCCTGGGCACATAATAATAAGAAATGATAATTTTTTGGTACTTTCTACACCTTATGGGAGGCAGGTACTATGGGAATTTTTATTCCATTATTTTTACAGATGAGGTACAGGTGGGTGAAATAATCTGCCCAGGAGTGGGAGTCAAATGTCCTAACTCTAAGTCTCCTACTCTACTTATTATGCTAAGTGACTGCACAGGCCTGGGATTTTGGATAATGGACCTCCCCAGGCAAGAACTCTGTGAGAAGTATATAGTTTAATAGTGGTAGATGCCTAAAATAATCCAAGGCCATTTAATCTGACTCTGGCATAGACTCACTCTTGCAGAGCCAGTTTTATTACTAGCTGGATTTGATTTTAATCACCTCAAGAGGGTTCACTGGCTTCTAATCATTTATACATCACATAGAGTTCTCTGTTACGGTATGACAGAGACCAGAATTACCCTGTCCTTAAGGCTATTAAAAAGGGCACAAAATGGAGAGAAAATAGGTCTTGCCTTTCCCCTGGATTCTTTTTATTTGACCCCTTCCCTTTAATTTTGTGGAACTGGGATCAAAAACTCACTTTAAGTCTTTTCTATCTTTGCTGAGAATAGAAAGAGCACCTCTAGCCGTGAGGCCTAGGATAGGGCCTGCCAGTTCTCTCCAACTGCCTCTGTGTACCCACCATGCTTACTACCAGAGAGAATAACTATAGTGAAGGAAATATGGCAGCTAAAAGAGCCAGAAGTTCCCAGATGACAGAGCCTCCCAAAAGAGTTAGTAACAAAACTCATGGTCTTGAATGCCTCTATACAAATACCAAAGTGTATAAGCAAAAGGAGCTAGAGTTCATAAAACAAGGAACCAAATCTGACCTCCTATGTATCACTAAAACTTGGTGGTATGAAATGCATGACTTGAATTTGGCTCTGGGTGTGTGAATCTTATGCAAAAGAAACAGGACAGATAAAAAGGGTGGCTATAGGGGAGAACATTTTATATTACAAAGGTATACTCACATGAAGAAATCCAAGAACCAGAGGAGAGCAGAATGGTGAAAAGCATTTAGGAGAAGATCAATGAAGAAAAGTGATTTTGTTATCAGAGTATACTATAAACCACCTGGCCGGAAAGAAGGAATAGATGAAGAGTTGTGCAATCCTGGGCTGTATCAAAAGCAACATTGCTTTCAGAAATAAGGATATGGGTATACAGGGTGGTCCTGTTGTACTCTGTCCTGATCACATCCCATCAAGAGTATTGTGTTCAATTCTGGGTATAAGAGATACACTGATAGGTTAGAAAACGTCCAGAAGAAAGAAACCAGAATGGTGACAGTCTTTGAATCAGTGGAAGAAACCTGGGGTGTTCAGCCTGAAGAAAGGAAGACTTAGTAGATATAGGATCTCTGTGGAAGATGGATTAGACTTACTCTGCTTCACCCTAGAGGGCAGAACTATGGAGCAATGAGTGGAAGGTGAATTTGGGCTTGATGTCCGAGAGGACCAAAATGGAATGGATTTTCACAGGAGGTGGTTTATTCTTCCTCCTTGGAGGTCCTAGGGTTCAGACTAGATGGCCACTGAGTTCTCTTTCAGCTTGAAAATGGTTATCCCTGAAAACACCCTTCATTCCTCAAATTGGAGCTCAAATACTTACCTCCTATTAAAGGCTATTTAGGTGAGAAATACTGACCATGCTGCTATTTGTAGAATCCAAACTGTATAATCTCTTCATCTGTGCTGACCGGAGTGGATGCTCATTCTAGGACCCTCTGCTTCGGTGTCTTGTAAATTTCTATGCTTTTCTACTGATGATTTCCCAGAAACTAATAATTGAGGAGCTGCAAAGGACCTCAAAGTTTAGCTAGTTCAACTCTGACCTGAGGAAGAATCTCCTCTGCAGTACCCCTGCAAGTGGTCATGTGGTCTCTCTCTGAAGACCTCTAATGAGGCGGAATCTATTGCCTCCCAAGGAGGTCCATTCCACTTTGGGATTGTGGGCAAGTTTGTTTGCTTTGTTTGTAACAGATCAGAGAGGGTGTGGAGGGTTCCTGGGCCATTGGGCTGGCTCTTCAAATGGCATGACAACTCTGTTGGATGAGCTGATCAACTGGATACCATGGGCTCACTCTTCTATGGGTCGATGCAATCTCTACCACCTTTAACCTCTAGCTGGACTGGTTGTTACAGGGCTCTTTTCAGCTGGAGTGCTGCTGTGCTCTTTCATATGGGCAGAAACCCTGACTCTAGGATTGGCAGAAGCCTCTCCTCTTTAATTCCCTCAGGGCCTCAGCTCTGAAGTTTATCACCTACTCAGTAGGATGCAGAAGAGGTATAGCCTCTCCTATTTACCAGTTTTTTCTGGTCCAGAGCAATAGTTCCTCAATGAGGGACTCCATCTTTACTTATGGTGACCAGCCAGTTACATTTCCCAGATTCCTGTTGGGGTCTTATGCAAATGAGTGGCTAAGGACAAAGGCATTGGAGCAGTCTGTTCTCTGGGGCAAGTTCATTGTCTTTCTTGGTCTTTTCATAGAAGCTATTCACAACCTCAGCCCCTTTCCAAGATGTAGAATGTTTCATTTACACATGAAAGGGCCTCTCTATTATATTTCATTGTTTCTGTCTTTGCCCCTTCAACTTTGCTGAAGTGTAAATGGGGCACACAAAGAAATTATACAGAACCACCAGTGTTCCATTGAAATGGTCCTCTTAACCAGGTGACCACAAATGATTTTTTTCAGTCACAGATATTTGAACATGAAGACTACTCAATTCATTTCAAACAAATGGACACGGAGGAGCACAAATAGCCCTGAACTTGGATCCGGGAGATGCAGGTCCAAATCCCAGCCCTGTCATTTACTAGCCAAGTAACTATTGGCAAATTCTTTAACTTCTTGGTCTCAAGTTCCTCAAATGTAAAATAGGGATATTTGTGCTATCTGCCTCAAAGGGTTAAGGGAAAGTACTTTGTAAGCCTTAAAGCCCTAGATAGAGGGGCACTGTCACTGAGAGACAGTAAGGTTCAGTAGAAATAGTACTGGTCCTGGAGTTTGAAGATGACACATTTAGAGCTGGATTGGACCTGAGAGGTCATCTAATTGGACCTGTTCATTTCACAGATAAGAAAACTGAGCCCAGTGAGGTAAGAGGACTTCCCTGAAGTCACAAATATAGTAAGTGGCATCTCAAGGATTTGAACCCAGGTCATGATTCCAAATCCAGAAATCAGGAGATGTGAGTTTAAATTCAGGTTCTCACCCTTGTTGGTTGAGGCAAATCACTTGACCTTTCTGGGCCTCAGATACTTTATCTCTAAAATAGAGATGATAATAAAACTTGGATGATATACTCTATAGAGTTGTCATGAGGAAAACCTTTTGTAAACCTTTAAAGTGCTATGGTTATTCTTTTTAAAAAAAATTTATTTATTTGGTTTTAGTTTTCAACATTCACTTCTATAAGATTTTGAGTTCTAAATTTTCTCCCCCTCTTTCCTCTCCCTCCTTCCCAAGATGGTATGCAACCTGATATAGGTTATACATGTACAATCATATTAAACATATTTCCATATTAGTCATATTGTAAAGAAGAATTAGAATGTGATTATTCTTTTAAATAACCCATCAACTTTCTGAATTGTTATCACCTCTGTTCCTCAGAGAAGGCATCTAAGAAGATGCTATGTCTGCTCCTCAATATACCTTATCAATGGGCGCACACCCATGAGGCTGTGCCATCTGAGGGGGTCTGGTGGTTCCCCTCTTGACTCCTGCCCTGATGCCTTTGGGCTCAAATAACTGTTCATGACTCTCCCTAGGTCCTCTGATTTCATTGATTGCATGAACCCTGGCTTGGCCGTTTGCCCTCTTGGATCACAAATGAAATCATGCCCTTTTGCCCAGGTTCCTTCTCACCTGTAGGCCCAGTAATCTTGTCCTAATTACTCAAGTGCAGAAGTCAGATGCTAACCCTTTTCTTTTTCCTAGCATCTGGGGAAACACAAGGGGATCCCCAGCAAGTGAATTTTCTAGGTAGTTGAAACTTATCTTCAAGTGCCAAAATGTGAAAATGCATCATTTTTTCTTAAGTCAGGGCTACTGAACATAATATAGCTTTTTGGGGAGGATGTTCCAGCGTCATTATGAGCATCCATCATTGCCCTGGGGTAGAATTAATATCCGGCACAGTTCTGCAGCTGGTATAGACTTTGTTTCCCCATCAGGCTGTTCCTAGTTTTTCCTTCTTATTGTTCTAGGAGTTGCCTCACTTCTTCCTTCAACTGTTTCTGTCATGCTGTGGGCTGGAGAAACAGAACACTTGGCTTGTTAGAACTGTGTGCTAAATGAGAGTCAATAAGACTCAGAGTAGCCTAGGGTCTTGGCTTCAGTCCAGGCACTCTAGGGCAGCTCTGTCAGCTGTTCAGAGGCCTTTCCCCCTTACTTAGCAGAAGTCTGACTCATATAAATAGATGCTAGAGTTCTCCCCACCAGCCCCATTTCAGTTTTTCCACCCTGATGGATGAGCAGCAGTAGCTAATAGTGGGACAGAAACTGCACCTGCCTGTACCAGTCCAGGGGGGCTTTGTTTGCCTGGTTTCTGAAAGTATCTCAGGGTTTGGTTTCCTGTCAGGGTGCACTCAGCTCTGCACACCCACTAAATGCTCAGCTGTGTCTGGAAGCTGTGCTTTGGGGGGCAGGGGCTTGCCTCCGGACTGGGTCTGGGATGTCAGTAGGCGACTTTCCTAGGGTGGCTTTCTAATCACTTTAGGCATTATCCAGGCAAGGCAAATCCTGCACAGGCCCAGTAGGCCCCAACTCAGCCCCATACACCCACCTGAAGCAACAGCCAGAACACTTCTGTCTTGGACTTGGTCTATAAAGTGTCAAACTGTCCAGGGGGACTACAACCAAAATGTTACGGTGAATGCACGCAAATAATTTCCAGCCTGTCCTTTCAGAAACACTCTGCTTAGGTCCTCAGGGGCTCAGATCAGATTTCTAAGCTTTCTTCTACTCATCTTATTATTGGACTGACAGAGGCCTTAATTAATTCTCTGTTGACTAATGGTTTTCTGGGGCACAGTGTGTGGGGGCTGAGGGAGGAGGTTCCCTCTCAACACAGAGTTTGAGCCAGTGGGTAGAATATGATTTTCCTGCTAGCTTTCGGTAAAACATCGACAACAACAACACCAACAAAACCAAACCACAAAATGATGTCACTTGTTAACGAGGGCATTCCAGGCTGCAAACAGAGGGAGATGAATAAAAACATTTGCTGGAGGTGTTTCTTAGGTACAGTTTGGAAGTTTTGGAGACCTAGGTTCTAGCATTTTTTTTCAATGTCACTGTGAATTTACTGGTAAAAGTGTATGACACCATGCAAGGACTTCAACAGCTGAACTCACACTTCAAGCATCTCTCTGGGTGGGGGAAGGGCAGTATTCTTCCAGATCTTCCTTTTCTTGTTTGAATGCAGGCTCTCTTCCTCTCTCTCTCTCTCTCTCTCTCTCTCTCTCTCTCTCTCTCTCTCTCTCTCTCTCTCTCTCTCTCTCTCTCAGATACACACAGACACACACACTATTATTCTAGAAATGTTGGAATTCTAGGAAGCTATGGAAGTATGTATTGACTTAAAAAAAAGAATTCAACAGCAGCTTGTCCAAAAATTACAAGGCATTAAATTAATACTAGCTCAATTTCCTATAGCACTTTACAAACTATTTCCTTGCAGAAATTGTGTTGAAGTAAGTAGGGCAAGTATTATTAGTATCACTTTCTAGATAAGGAAACTGAGGCCTGGGAGGTCCACTGACTTGTCTGTGGTCACACAGCCATAATAGAGAGAGCCAGAGCTCACATCCAGCTCTTCTGACACCAAGGCCAGGGCTCTTTGGCTGTTCTATTTTCACCCTCACTGCAGTGACTTCTTGATAGCCTCAAGCACATCATTCTCAGAATATTTTGTTTTCAGTCTCTTCTAAAATCTCTCCCTTTATATTATTTATCGTCTTGTCTTTTCCCTTTGTTAGACTGGAAATTCCTTAAGGGCAGGGACTGTGTCAGCTTCAGGACCTAGAATGTAGTAGGTTTGCTGAATAAATGAGCCTTTATGGGGATCCAAGGGGACCTCTATGAAAGCCTCTTAGAACAAATGGGAAGCTGGGAAAGAAAAACATGGATGTAGCTAAATTCCTACAGGAAGGCCTATAATCACCCTAGGTGGCTGTGTGCTTGGAAGGTGACACATTAACTTTTCCTTTAAGTCATCATACTCAGATCTATCCTGGGGGGAGACAGCCTATGGCACTTGTGGAGGCAGGCACTGAAGGTCTTAAGTTGATTATTGAAGGTACTAGCTCCCACTCTCCCCACCATATGTACCTCTCCTCTCTCTTTCCCTCCACCCAAATCTCTTCCTTTTCTCTTCCCCTTCTTCTTTCTGTCCCATCTGTGCCTCTGGGGTATTTATGGATATTGCTCACTCCTTGACCCCCCAGGTAGCACACTTGGGGGTGAACAAAGTAGCTAGACTCTGCATTAGAATCATAAATTCAACCATGAACTGAGAAATCGAGTTGGCCTCCATGTTATTTTATTTTGTTTCTAGTTCCCAGATTGAAAAGATTATTCAAACAAACTCCCCTCTCCAACGCAAAGTGGAATTAGCAAGGCTCGCTTCCATTTAACATTGCCAAACGAAATGGGCAAGCAATGACTTCTTTCTACTGATTAACAGGGGAATAAAAGTCCAGCAATTTAACAGGCTACTGGGCCGTCTAATCAATGAGGAATTGCTTCCACTTAATTGGGATGATGGAAAGAATGCTGGATTTGTTTAAACTTGGGTTCAAATCCCAGCTGTTACTGTGAAACACAGCAATTTGCTTAATCTTTCTAGACCTCCGTTTTCTCACCTGTCAAGTGTAGAGCTTGGGCTTGACCTCTGAGGTCCCTTACAACTTGAAATTGAAGGTCCCATGGTTGATCTTATGGCCTTATCTGGAGAACAATACTACCAAAGCCAAGGCCCCTAAGCTGAGCTGTGCTGATCAGAGTATGGGAAGCCTGAGGTTTGGGTTTGGAATTCTAGAATTGGGGGGTGGGCTCCTCCAGAGTGGAAGATCTCTACTTTTCAAACATGTTGACCTCTTAATTCAGATCAAGTGAGAATTTCTAACATTCTCTTCTTTACCGTACTGTCCATACAAATATATAGGAGATTTTATAAGTGAAAGGATCTGGTGATTAATGGTCCAAAATCTAGGTTTTGAAATAAGATAATAGAGAGGACTGCTAAATAAATTTGAAAAGTTGACTCATGGAATAATTTTGGAATCAATATTGAAAGGGTCTCCAGGTCTATATAGTCCAATCTCCTTATTTTGGAGGAGGAAACTGAAGCACAGAGAGGGGAAGTGACTCGGCCAAAGTCACAGAGCAGGTATGTTTGGGGTTGGGCATGATCTTCCCAGGATAGTCTTGCCCCTGGGTGCATAAGAGCACTATGTAAGATACTACAAATTTGAGTGTTAAGTGAGCAAATTTAAAAAGTGGCTCAGTAGGGTAGGAGACACTTGGGAACATTGCCTCCTCTGGATATGACTGGGCCCCAGCCCACTCCCCACTCCACCCCCACCCCCATTTGTTACAGAGTGGTAAAAGGAACAGTAAGCATCAATATTTACATAACTCTTGAGTGGTGAGACCCTGCCTTCTCCCTAATTTGAACAGTGTCACTGGATGACTGAGCTGCCTATCAGTGTCAGGTCAATAAGCTTAGCATGACAACCATTTAAAATCAATGCTGTCTGGTTTATAGCTGATGGACAGCTCAGTTAGCCAGTAATATTGGTGGAAGGAGAAGGAGGGGCCCTTTCATATAAATAGCTATCTCCAGGGCTCCATGAACAGACAATTCCTGTAAATGGCCCTATATTTTCCAAATTTCCCCTCTGTCTCCCTTTCATATAAGGGAATATTTCCTCCACAAGCTAAAGCCAATGACAGAACTCTGTCTGCTGGACAAGCTCAAATCTTTCTTCTGAAACCAACAGAATCTAATCTAAAGGGAATCTGTCCTGGGCCTTCTCATTTGCCATAATAAATCCTCATTAGGATTCAGCTCCTATTTATGGCACTCTTGTCACATGTGCTTTCTTAGAGAGGGAGTGAGGCATTCTGACTACAGTGGAGGGCCTGGAGTAAGAAATCCTGGGTTTGAATCTCACTTCTGGTACTCAGTAGCTGTGCTACCCCATATAAATCTCGGAGTCCAGAATCAGTTAAGGACCCCATCTAGCCCAACCACCCCCCCTCATTTTACAGACAAGGAAACTGAAGCCCAAGGAGGTTAAGCGATTTGCCCAAAGTTCCCCAGATAGTACATATCCAATTTAATATGGCCCAGGTCCTGATTTTAGAACCTGTACTCTTTCCACTACACCATGTATTGCCCTCAGTTTCCTCTTCCATATTCAACCGAATATGGCCCAGGTCCTGATTCTAGAACCTGTACTCTTTTCACCCTCAGTTTCCTTGTCTGTAAAACCTGAATTACAATAGCTACACTATCTAACCCTCAAGGCTGTTGTGAGGCTCAAATGAAATGTCTATAAAAAACTTTTCTAAGCCTTAAAGACTCATATAAATGCCAATCATTATTATTCACTTTGTACTTAACAGGTCACTACAGACCAAACCAATCACTAGCCTTATTATTCTAGCCTGCTATCCTGCTACGTGGTAAGAAATCTGCTTTGATCACTGCTTCCAAAAATCATGTAGTTGCTATATTCAATCTGGTGCTTTCCAGTTGCCTCTAGGGCTGACTACAGATTCTTCAGCCTGGCATTTGACCTCTTCTCCAATCTCACTCTCGCCTAGCTTTCCAGCTTTGTTTCACATTACCTGTGCTTTCCCTTGCCTTCACTTTCCACGTATTCTGTATTCCAGCCAAACTGGACAGCATGATACAATGGAGTCAGAAGACCTGAGTTCAAATCCTACTTCTAATGCTTAGCACCTAAACAGCTCAATTAGTGTCCTAAGTTTCTTCAGATGTACAGTGAGGAGGTTAGGTGGCTGGCCTGTGAGGCCCCTTCTAGATCTAGGCTTAGGGTATTATATTGGGCTTTCCCTAAATCTGCCCCACCATCTTGTTCTTCCATGCATTTGTATATGCTTGCCCACAAGCCTAGCACGTTTTGCCCATTTCCCTTTGTCTATTAAAATCTTTCTCTTCCTTAAGATTCATCTTAAGCACTACCTCTTTCAGTAAGTCTTCCAGCCTCAAATATTCTGAGAAACCTTTGTACGGATGCCTCTTTTGTCCCCATGACAGTCTACATTCTATTATACTTCTCTCTCTATGTCCTGTTTCCTACCCCCTCCCCCACCACAGTAAAAGGAAAGCTTCCTGAGGGGAGGGACTGTCATTTGTCATCCTCACCTCCTCAGGGCCCCATATAGGAGTTTGTCAAATTTCTAGCTATGACCTGTGTTCTGATGATAGAGACAGGCATGTGCATAAAGGAGATCATAGGATTTAGAGCTGGAAGAGGCCTTATGAAAGAATGTATTTGAGTTGGCCCCAAGAGAAGAATTCTGTCCCAACTTGAAGGTATTTTAACATAATATTCCAAATATCTGTCTCAGACTTGAGTTCAGTTTAGAATGCAGATGGTTTTAACTGGTTGACCAAAGAAGAGGAAGTTTGAGGAGGCTGTGGTGGAGACAGAGTGTGAGTGTGTGTGTGTGTGTGTGTGTGTGTGTGAGAGAGAGAGAGAGAGAGAGAGAGAGTTCAAACAACTGGCAGATCTTCTGGGCTGCTGCTGACTGCCTGGTTTCCTGAAGGGGCAACTCGCCTCTGGATTCCTCTGTTGCGCTTTTGGATCTTTCAGCCTCTGCTAAGTCAGTCCCTAGGGTTCGTGCTGGTATTGAGATTCCAAACCACCCCTGACAAAGCCTGGTGCCACTGAAGAGGTCTGGGTGGCCCTCTGCATTCCACAATGATGACATACTGACCCAGAAATACAGTAGAAACTCATTCTAACACTGGGATCACGGATAAAAAATGCTTTACAGATCAGCAAGAGAACTGTCCTTTGCATCTCTATGCATACGATGGTCACAGGGTAGGGAGGAATGGCTGATTAAAGCAGTATCATGTGACTCAATTCAATTTATAAACATTTCTTAAATGCCCAGGCAATGGTGAGAGCATTAGATTTGTAGTTGGAATCCCCGGGTTCAAATCCTAGCTCTGCTATTTACTATATGTGTGGCCATGGGCAAATCACATCCTTTGTTCTCTTCTCTGTAAAACCCCTTGTAGGTTGGATAAAATGATGTACCTTCCACCTCTAAATCTTATAATAATCTCCCATGTTGAGCCCTGGAGCCTCTAGTAAAATACAACAACAACAACACAGTGAAATATACTGTCTCTCCCCCCTCCCCAGCCCCCACCAAATCCTATTCTAAACATGCAGACCATTCTTGTCTCTCCCTACTTGAGATACAACATGCTCCTGGGGACCCTCAGGTATAAAAGGGAAAATTCTTTGTTCTGGAAAAGGGAAGAACCAAGGTTAACTATTTTGGTTCCTCTAATCTTAGAGACTCTAATGTACCTAATGGAAAACCTGTCACCAATGATGGGATTTGAAACATAACTAAACCCATGGTGTTTGTGGTAGTAAAGCACCAGTTGCTTAAGAACAAACTACCCCCAACTCCACTCTCCATCCTCCTCAACCCTATCTCTCCCATAACCCGTTCCCACTCTGTCCCACCCTTTCATTGTGCCCTCTGAAATTCTGATCCTATAAGTAACAAACTTCCCTTTATTTTGGATCCCTTCCTCTCAGGCTCTTTCCATCTTCTTATACTAACAGAGACCTGGCTTCCTCCATATGACAGCTTTCCTGGCCATCCTCTCAGGCACTGGCTGTATCTTGTCTCAGACGTTGTCACACAGGTCCCGGAGTGGTAATAGGAAGACTCCTTGCTCTCTTACTGACACTTTAAGATTCACCTTTTGTTTCCATCACTTAGCAAACTCTGCTCCTTTGAAAGTCACTCTGTCAAAGTTGAACACCCAATTCAGATCATGGTGGCTGCTGTCTACTGGTCCCTAAGGCATTCTCTCTCCTTTTCCAAGGGGTTCAGTATCAGGATTACTTCCTTTCTTTCCTCTTCAACTCCTGCTCTTATACTGTGGACTTCAGCATTCAGGTCAATGCTCCCTCAAACACCCGAACCTTAAGCTTCTCAAATATCATGGCTTGCTCTTCCACTCTACCTCAGCCATACACCTATGGATGGTCACAACCTAGAGCTCACCGTCACCCAAACGTTTTCTTCTTCTGTGATAAAAATTCTGACATTTCCTCTATACCAGAGATCTTGTGTGTGTGTGTGTGTGTGTGTGTGTGTGTGTGTGTTATAAGGGCATTCTAGTAAAGTCTATGGCCCCCTTATCAAAAGAATATTTTTAAACAATTGAAAGAAATGCTCAATTGCAGGTAGAAGTTAGCAAAAACAAAGATGTATTTTTAGCCATCCTACTTCATGGATCCTCTGAAATCTATCCACAAATCCCTAATTCCTGCTCTATCATAACCTCCTGTCATTCCATCTCTCCCTTTGCCTTCTCTATCTTGAAAGTGATTCTTTATCCTCAGGATGACCTCAAGCCCTTTCCCAACCCATTCCCTCTGTTCTGACTTGATTTTCTTCCCTTTCCAATCTCTACCCTAGAGTTAACTAGTTTAACCCCACACTTTTCTCTTCCTCCCAAATCTCTTGGCCCAGTGTCCTATCACCAGTCAGGCCTTCCCAAATCCCAACCCTGGATTACAACTACCGTATCAGTCATTTGCTCCCATAAGGAAGGAACCGGAGAAGTCATAAAACTGAGCTTCCTCAGTCTACTGCCAATTTCTGTTATCTAATCTCAAATAGATGATCTTAACTTGCTGCAGCCAGACAGTCCCTCTACTCCTGCCTGAGTCCCTGTCTTGCCTTCCACAGCTGCTGATTCAAACTTTTCTCCTCAAACCTCACACACTTCCCTTCCCACTATCTCCTGAGCAGAAGTCCTCTCCTCATACTTTACCGGGAAAATGGAGACCACTAAGCATGAGCTCCCTCTTTTGCCCTTCTCTTTGTTTCAGCCCCTCTGTTACAGCCTCTGGTGTCTTCGACTCCAGGCTCTTACCCAGAGGTGGCCCCTCTCCTTTGCCAAGGCCAACATCCTTTCACATGCTCTTGATTCCTCCCCTAATCATCTCCCTCTTCTTTGTAATCTATCATTTTTCCTTATCCTTTGCTGTGGCCTTCAAACATGTCTAAATCTCTCCCTTCCTTAAAATAAAACAAAACCAACCTTTACTAGACTCTCCAATCTCTCAAGCTGTCATCCTCTATCTCCTCCCCTTCACAGCCAAAGTCCTGGTTAAAAACTGTCAATACTCATTGCTTTTTCTTATTCTTCTCTCGCTTCTCATACCTTTGCCATTTGGCTTCTGACCCCAACTCAATTGAAATGGCATCCTCCAAAATGATCAAAGAACTTTTCATTGCCAGATATGTTGGTGTCTTCTCATTCTTCATTCTCCTTGACCTCTCTGCTTGCATCGGCCACTGCTGGCCACCCTCTTTTCTGGGTTTTGGTGACTGCTTTCTCTTGCTTCTCCCCACAGCTGACTACTTGTTCTCAGTCTCCTTTGCTAGATTATTATTCATATCACTGCAAACTTTCATTGTTCCTCAAGTCCTGGGCCACCTTATCTTTTCCCTGTGAACTATCTTGGGTCACAGGTTCAATGACCTTCTCAATGTAGATGGCTCTCATATCTGTATATCAGGCTCCAGTCTCTTACCTGACCTTCATTCCTCCATCACCCATGGCCTCTTAGACATCTTGACTGACCTCAATGTTCTATAGCCATCTCAACCTCAACATGTCCAAAACAGAACTCGTTATATGTCCCTCTTATGAACTTCTCTATTTACATCAAGGGGAACATTATTCTTCAGGCTCCCAGGTTCCCAGTGCCAGCATTTTCCTCAATTGCCCTCACTCCACATAGCCCATCAGTTGCTACTTCTTGCTGCTTCTCCTTCCACAACATCATTCCCTACCTGTCCTCTTCTCACTATACATAGAGCCACCACTTTAGGGCAGGCCCTTATCACCTTTAAACCTATGCTATTATGATGACTTCCTAACTGGTCTTCTTTTCTCAAGCTTCTCCCCAGTTCACCCTTCACACGGCTGCCAAAGTGATTTTCCTTAAGCAAAGTTCTGATCATGTCATTCCCCTTCTCAGTAAACTCCAGTGGCTCCCTATTGCCTCTAGGATAAAATCTAAACTGCTCTGTTTGGCTTTTAATGCCCTTCTTAACCTACTGTTCCAGCCTCGTTATATAATAGCTCACTATCTCTGGGTTGTACATTGTACTTCCTGAACTCCATGGACTAGCCAAACCGGCTTTCTTTCTATTCTTCATATGGCACCCCAAATCCCATCACTGTGCTTTTGCACTGGCTGTCCCCCATGCCTAGAATGTACTTCCCTTCTCATTGCCATCTTCTCAAATCTCTCACTTCCTTCAAGACTCAGCTCAAGCACCATTTTCTACCTGAAGGCTCTCCCGATCCTGGCAATCGTGCTTTCACTCAATCATCTCCTATTTATTTTATATTTATTCTAGAGAAACTTCTATATGTATGTGTTATCTTTTCTGATAGACCAGAATCTCCTGCAAGAGCAGGGACTGGTTCATTTTTGTTTAATGCCTGGTATCTAGTAGGCACTTAATAAATGCTTGTCAACTGCTTCACTGTAGGCATCATTTCCTAAAAAAGATCCAGAAATTCTGGCCAACCTCTCTTTGGAAACATGGTCAAATCAATGTTCAGAGTGTTCTCATTGCAGGAAATTGAGGCCAGGATCATTGGCCTCATTGAGAGTCTTGGGCAGTGCTCTTATGTCTGGAGAGTATCGTCCAAAAGGTAATGTATGAAGATCAAGGGAACAGCTCTGGGCTGTTGTGAGATATAGCCTAATAATGACATACCTGAGCCGCGCCCCCCCCACCCCCGCCCCAAACCTGAGGTGTTGCTTACATAGCAGCAGATCTAACCCCAGATGCTTAAGTGTTTGGTTCCATTACAGAGTAATCATAGAATGGTAGAATTTGGCTGACCCTAGAGATCCACTCTAACCTTTCCATTTTATAGGTGAGAAAACTAAGGCCCAGAGAAGTTAGGTCACTTGACCAAGGCCACACATCGACTTAGGGGCAATGGAGAGAGATGGATCTTGAATCCAAGTCTCTTGAATTAAAATCCAGTGCCTTTCCATGAATGGATTCTATGGGAGAAAAATCTAGGAAATACAATTTCATTCAACAAGGCATCTGCTATGTGGGGACACAATGGAAAACCAAAACAAGCCCTGCCCCGAAGGAGTTTCTAGTGCTTAATTTTTCTGCTTTATTTCATAGATATGGAAATTGAGGCACCAGAAGGTTCTTTATCGCCCTTGCTCCTATGGTAAATTGATGATGAAATAGAAAGAGTATCTGGAATCCAGGTCTCTAAGGCTGCCTATTGGTGATAAACTCAGGACAAGTTGTTCTATGCCCCAGATTCCCATTTTTCTGAATGAGCTCACTAAAACCCAGAAGTGTTGGCTCTCAAACCACTTAAACACAACTTAATACCATGTTACCAGGGCCCACTAAAAAAAGGAATACTGTTTTACCTCTGAATACCTTGATCTTTTTCACTGCCCCTAAACTATCTGTCAGTTTAAGAGAATACAGTAGGTGAAAGTGCCTACTTTGGTTGTTGTTATGAAATGAAATCTAACCCCCAAGATCACAGATTGAACCTGAACCCAAATGGCAGGACAGCCCAAAGGGAGGCCAGGATGTGTGCACGCGCACACACGCACACACAGACACACACATCGGCCTGGTGGGAGGTTTTATTGGTTTTTGCTTTGTGAGGACTGGCTGTGAGCCCACACATTTCTTGAATACACAATAGGGAGCTGGGCAAGACTGCAGAAATAAATTTTATTAACACACAATCACTGCGGCACCAGATAGAATACTCTCCTTTAGTCTGCTCTCTCTGGCAGGCCCCTCTTTGTACCAGGCCAGGTCAATTAGTAGACTAATGTAGACCAGGTCTGATTTTTAAAGGGTTTAATTAAAGTTTTGATACAATGCACATGTAAAACACCAATCTGTCTTTTAAGGATATGTATTAGCTAGAAATTGATTTTAGCTTAGGCCCTAATTTATAGCCTTTCCCCTCTAATAAGTATAATTCCTTAGAAGATATTAAAGGCTCCTATCCCCTTTGCTCCCTCACCATAATTTAACAAGTAAACAGTGCCACAATTGCACACATCATTCAGTTGCTAATGTTGTATAGGTCCCTGTGGTCTGGGGAATCAAGTTCAAATTCCTGAGGCTGGCATTCAAGGCCCTCTGGCTCCAATCAACCTTTCCAGTCTCATGTTTCCCTATTTCCCTCCATGCATCCTGTGTTCCAGCCGTTCTGGCCCACTTGCCATTCCTCATCCTTCTTGCCTTTCCTCATGCTGTCTTCACTGCCCGAAATGCTTTTCCACACATAGGTACCATTGAAATACTACTTATCATTCAAGGTCCAGCTCCTAGACTACTTCCTTCATGAGGCCTACCTGAAATGGTTTTCTTCCTCTCCTCTGAACCCCCTGAACTTTGTGTTGTCTGTCTTGCTGATTACATTATGTTATGCTTTTTGTTTCTCTTTCTGATTTCTCCATTGGAGCATATGTTCCTTACCGGCAGGGACTATGTCTTGTTCTCCGTATTCCTCATAGTAGTTAGCACAGGATCTGGCACATAGTAGGCCCTCAACTTGTTCAAATGAATTGTATCGAAGCTGCAAATGCCAGGAGCAAATGCTGCTTCTGGAAACTGATGAAGACCGCTCAATTTGTTTTCCATTTAGAAACAAAATCTTTTCAAGTTGTTGCTGACAGAATTGTGAGTTTAGAACAAGAATAAAATGAGATCAGAAAATGTTAATTCTGGTATAAAGAATGTTTGGTGTCCCTGGTCTGGGGTTCAAATCCTAGCTCTGTTACAATCAGTGTGATTTTGGGCAAGTTATTTAATCTCTTTGGGCCTCAATCACCTTATGGATAAGATGAAGGGGCTGAATACAGATGATTTCTGAGGTCCCTTTCAAAGGCAACATCTAGGATTGTATGATCTCTTGGAAGAGAAACAACAAGGCGTGGAGTAAACATGCTGGATCTGCACTTTGGAAGACCTAGATCCAAATCCTAGCTCTATCACTTAGGGGAAGGCAAGTAACTCAGTTTCCTCCTTTGTGAAATGAGAGGTTTGGACTTAATGATCTCTAAGGTTTGCCTGGCTCTGAATCTAGGATCCTGTCAGCCTGCAGACAGCACGGTTAGATTTTCTGCCTCAATATTTCACAATGTAATCATATTTTGGTTGGCTATTTACCCAGCTCCTTCTTCTAAAGGACAATGGATTATTAGCAATGGTGGAATTCCCCAGAGAACCTAGACCAGTCAAGGGCAGCTGTGAAGCCCTCTTTCTTCCTGGCTGCCATTCATTTGTTCATTCAGCAAACATTCATTAAACACCTACTGTGTGTAAGGCCCTGAGCAAGGCACTTCTATTAGGGTGGGTATTGGTGGGGCATGGCATGCAAACCAATAAGTATACTAAAAAGTAGGGAATGAGAGAAAGTGCTCTAGGCAGATGGAGGTGAGAGAGCATTTTCAGCTGAACTATTGGAGAAGGCTCTGCAGAGAAGTGGATACTTGAGCCTTAAAGGAGGAGGGGGATTCTGAAAGCCTCTGTCACCCATATTAAGCAGGATGCAGAATCCCAGAGCAAAGGGCAGTTAGGATTAGCAGCCAGGTCTGCTGGGCTATATACATGGCCCTGTTCCTCTCTGCTGAACTCAGGGACCATTGCTCCAAGTCTGCTCACCTTAGAGCGGCAATCCCTGCCCCCCAGCTCTGCCACAGACACATATTAAATAGCTAGCATGTGCAAGGCCCTGAGAGTGATACAGAGATGAATAAGGCACAGTCCTTGACTCACAGAACTCACAGTCTTGTAAGGGAGATAATACAGGGACACAGATAACCATGATACAAAATAAATGTGATAAATACGAAAGAGCAGTACAAAGCAATATAAGTTCCTAAGGAAAGAAAGGTCATTTTTTTTGACTTGGGAGACCTGTTTGTCTTAAGATTCCTAGATGCTGAAACCCAGTCTGCCTACATGAAAACCTCTCCTCTCATCTCCCCTTTGGCCTGCATGTTTCTCCCACACTTAAGATTCGGTTCTCTTTCCTGGATTTATGGTACTTAACTGTCTTTCTAGAATTTTAGAGCTGAAGGTACTGGACAAGGCTAATTCAACCCCACACCCTCATTTTACAGATGAGGAAACTGAGGCCCAGAAAGGGGAAATGGCTTGCCCTAGGTCACACTGCTAGTAAGTGGCACAGCCTGGTCTACAATCGAGGTCTTTAGAATCCCTATCTAGTGGTTTTCCCGGAATGCTGATCTCTTGACTATAGAGCACCTTTCTATCCAGCAACCTACCACATTCTGTTGCCATCCAAGAGCTCTGATAACATGGCGTAAGCTGTGAATGAGGGAGAAATGAATGTCCCAATCTGTTGTATTTGAGAATATGCTAAAAAAGGTCGGCATACAAATGGTCCAACAGAATTCAAAGCATTCCAATTTCAGTGCTTTTCTCCTGATGCCCAAAAATCTCATTGAGGGAAAAGGAAAACAGGACATGAATCAATGTTGATGACCTAAGAATAGTGCAAACAAAACCCATTTTCATTACAATTTTATGATTATAATCTAGATAGCCGCATGGAAAGACCTGCCAGAACAAAATGCCACTCTATTCATTATGAGACACAATTTTGAGCTGAGGATTTCCACCTTGTCTCACTAAAAGTGGAAAGAGAGAAACCTGGCAAGGACATTAAGGTGCCAGGAGCGTCATTCATTCTTCCAGCTCTGGTCAGAAAAAGGAGGGTCAATGGAGTTGCTGCAGCTGAAGATGGTTTCCCAGCCAATGCCATTCTGTCTTTAGTTGAACCTCACTTCCCCCTCTCCATCTCTCCCTCCTTATTTGCTCCTGAGGAATACCACCCTCAATAATGAATGATATGGGATAAATGAGACTTCACTACAGGCTTCCCCTTGTTTTCTCATTCTAGGTCTACACCATTGTTCCCGTGGCAACTTTAGCATCAAAAGCAGGAAGGCAGAGCTGATTGCTGACGATGAACAATATGTTTTATACCCAAAGTAAGGAACTATTCTGAGCCTACTGAGGGCTGGTTCTAACACAGAGCTTTCTTTATACTCAGGGTTAAAAAATGGGACCAGGGGTTCTTGTCCATGTATGCTGACTTAAATCCAGCAATAACTTTATTTCTGCTCTTCCTTAAAGGCTCAGCTTAGGTACCACCCCTCCATGAATTATTCCCTGATACCCTCAGCTAGGGCAGCTTGAACCAGCTCATAAGAGCTGATTGTTAAATTTTAAGTGCGATCATTTACAGCAAACACTACAAATCGGGGCTTGATTTAATGTTTTGCAGATTGTCTAGACTTAAGAGAGTTGTGAAGAAAATGTAACCAATGCAGATTAAATTGAAAAGAACTGCCTGTTAAACATTTACCAGCATATCACTGCCTTCAGTGGAAAATGTTCTCTTCCCCCTACAATTTTCCTTGCTTCTAGCTTTTGCTCCTGTAACATCTTGTAAACTATTTATCTGTATATCTGTTCTATTTTCTCCATGCCATGGTAGAGTATGACCTCCTTGAAGTTGGAGACTTTGTAATTTTTTATCTTTGCATCAGTAATGTCTAGACAATATCTGGCATATAGTAAACATTTAATAAACATTTATTGAGTTGAATTGAGAAGATAGGGAATGGCCGAAAGGGCAAAAGTGTAACCTAATTGCCCACAGTCTCTGTTCATCTCTGGTCACTGCTGCTGTCCTGTCTCAAGGGACTTTCTTAGTTTTCAGCTACAACTTTATCTCCTACTTCTATTCCAGATCTTTCTTTCATTATAAGTCATACCACTTTCATTATAATATTACCATCAGCCATAATACTCCTTAGTCTGGTATTTAAGGATGACAGGTTTGGCCAAAAAAGCTGTTCTAAACTGCTAGATGGCAGATCACTCCTGCTTGGGATGGATAGCCATAGCTGAGGAGGACCTGAGCTAAAGAGGCTGCAGTATGAGCAGAAAGAAGGACATGGATGTGAGATATAGGAGGGGAATCTACATTTGGCAATTGGTTGGTTGGGGTAGAGTTGAGGGGGGAGGGAATAGGAAGAGACAGTGATTGCTCACAAGTCTAGGACTGGAAGAATAATTGTTTCATTAACATAACTTAGAGGGAAAGATGTTGAGTTCACTTTTGGACACGTTGAGCCTGAGATGCCAAGGAAACATCTAGGTGGAGATGTACAGTGGGCAATTAGATATATGAGGCTAGAGATTAGAACTGGATATGTCAATTTAGGATCCATTGGCATGGAGATGATAATCCAACGCGTGGAAGGATGAGATCCCTCATTTCATCCAACATAAAGAAAAAAAAAGATGAAGGCCCAGGATAGAGCCTTAGGGGCTAGCCATGCTTAGTGGACAGGTGGAGGACAATGAATTAGTGAAGAAGGCTGAGAAACAGTGGTCTTATAGGTAGGAGGAGAACCAGTAGAAGGAAGTGTCATGGAATCCAAGGGAGGATGCTGAAAAAATGCTGAGAAAGATGAGGACTGAGGAAAGACCATCAGATTTCACGATCAGAAGGTCACTGGTGTCCTTTGAGGGAACAGATTCAGTAGAACCAAGAGGTAGGAAGCCAGACATAAGGGATTGGGGGTATATGAGTACTGAGGGAGTGGATGAAGAAGTGGAGTGTGTGTCTGTGTGCATACACACATGTATACATATACATATTTTATGTATTATATTTGTATATATGTACATATCGCATTTATATGCATGTATGTATGTAGGTCCAGGGAAGGGTGTTTTGAGCGAGAAAATAGGACACATATATTTTGACCACACGGCTGCTTAGTGTGGATTTTTGGACACCAAATCTGGACTCTTTTCTTGTACTCCAAACCTTGTTCTGGGTTCTTCAACTTGGCCTGATGCCACTAACTCTGACCTTCACCCTACCCTTGTTATTCCTATTAATGACCTGTACTTATAAAGTGCTTTAAAATGTGCAAAATGCCTTATATTCATTATATCATTTGATTCTTACAAGATTTTTGTGAGATAGGCACTACAAGTATTTGATCAAAAGAGAGCAAAATGTCAAGAATGGTATTTGACTGAAGAATGAAAATTATCATTGGGAAAGCTCATTATCCTGTCAGATTGAATTAGCCATGGTGCTCACATCTCATCTCCACCCTCTGCCCTTCTGATTGGATCCTCTGACTCGGGGGTTCCAGGGCAAGGACTCAGCACAGTCTCCTCCCCTTTTCCTACCAGCCACACTCTTTTGGGACTTCTTTGGACTTCTCCATCATGGCCCTGTACCTGGTACCCCCTCCACTCTTTTATAACTTCCATTTATGTATCACCTTCCCCTAGTAGAGTGTGAACTCCTTGAGGGCAGGGACTGTCTTTATTTAATTTGTATTTTTATCCCAGTGCTTGGCACATAGTAGGTGCTTAATAAATATTTATTGACTATTATCTATTATCTGCATTTTAAAGGTGAGGAAAGTGAAGCAAGTAGATTGTTTTTTGCTTGTGGTCACATATCTACTAAGTACAGAGGCAGGATTTGAAGCCAGGCTTTTCCTCACTCCAACACTCTATCTGCTACATTCAACTAACAGCTTGTCCCAAATGTGGTAAGCATGCACTCCTTTATACAAACTAGTTCTTTGGTCATGAACTTTAGCCTCCACACAATTTTCATCACTCAGCCCATTGGCCTGCCTCAGCTCTTCCTTCTGGTTCTTCCTGGCTTGACTAGTTGGGCTGCTGCTGGAGATCCAGTTTGTCAGTGTCCTATGGCCCCAACCAGGGGCCATAGGAGTTAGTCACACTGACATGAAGTATGTGCTCTCTGACCTTTCTGGGTCTGTTTCCTCATTGGCAGTCTGGACCATTAGGTCCCTGTCCTCCCTCCCCTTCCATAGTCATTGTATAGACTGATTAATGACAGCTTGCCAGGGGCTTTGAAAATGAACACATTTCCTAAATCCTAAATGTCATTCCTTTGGAGCTGGGTGCTGCCTTCTCTCACTGTCCCCTTGTCCACTGATTCGTATGCCTTCTGCTAGGTGACACCTAAGGGCCCTTTTCTACCAGACAGAGCTCTTGGAGCTCTGGATATCTGAAGTGTTATCAGCCTGTCTGTGTTCTTCAGTGGTGAGAGCTGCTTCCCACCACAGAGGCTGAGGTAGCCTATTATATCAGCAAGAGGACTCGGAGGAAAAGGAGAAACGTCACTCAGATGTCTAAAGGGAGTCCAAGAGGTGAGAAATCCAAAGAGGCAAGTGGAGATTTATGCACCAATGAGGCACAGGGAGGGGAATGAGATGGCTCTGTGGCTTCATTACTCTCCATTCTGTCCCACAAGTGTTGCCAGCCACTCCTGAAGGCCCTAGAGACCTGACATGGAATCAGTAGCACCTTCTAACAAGTGCACGAGGTTACTGGAAATGCAAAACCCACATCACTCACAACTCAGTGCTTTCTTAGCCAGAGCCTAGTCAACCGGCTGGGGGAGGGAAAAGAAACCAAAAAGATTTCTGCCCCCTCTTAAATTAATGAGATTAATGAGTTCCTTAACCGGTGAAGAAAGCTGATGTCAGAGAAGCATCAATCGGGAACTCAGACCTTTTGCATGGCAATATTTACAATATCAGCCATTGCTTGGTGTTTCCCAGGCCAAGTCCAGTTCCAGCAGCCCTCCTTGCCTTGGTGCTTCCTCAGATCCTGATCGGTGTGTTGAGCTTGGACAACAAGAACGGTTTGGGTTGTTTTCTCTACACACTGGCTTGGGGATTTCACACCCTGGCTAATGCTGTACTCTGAATCCAGATGAGTGATAGCAGAGGGGAGTGAATCTGATCAAAGAAATTCTATGGGATCTCAGTGCTGGAAGGTAACCTAGCCCTCAGAGGCAATTGGTACAATCTCTACCCAGACAGGAAACTCCTCTACAAGATCTGCGATGCACAGTCAGCCAGTCTTCTGGTGGGGAGGAGCGTTAAAGGTTGCTCCATCCCCCCTGCTGACTCATATTGGGTTTGCAGGCAACTCAGACCCCTAGAGCTTTCTCAATCAAACTGCAGTCTAATCAAGCTTTCCCCATCTTGAACTTGAGAAGCTGTTTGTCTATACCCAAGTCAAGACTATTTTTATCCTTACTGGATTTCATCTTGAGCACCTAGGTGAATGGAGCACTGGACTTGGAGTCAGGAAGACCCGAGTTCAAATCTAGCCTCAGATACTTACTGTGTGACCTTGAGCAAGTCACTTACCCTCTGTTTGTCTCAGTTTCTTCATCTGCAAAATGGAGATAGTAATATAGCACCTATCTCACAGAATTGGTGTGAGAATCATGAGATAATATTTGGAAAGTACTTAGCACAGTCCCTGGAAGGTACTATATAAATAGTGGTATATAAATGTTAGCTATTATTATTATCATTTTATTAAATTCAGACCAATGCTTCTTGGGATCTTGACTCTGTTTTCCAGTGTGTTAGCTGTCCTTCCAGTTTAGTGTCATCTGATTTGATGAGCATGCTGTCTACGACTTTAACCGAATCATTGATGTTCAACAACCAAAGCTCAAGCACAGCTACCTGGAGTAATCCACTGGAGATGTGCCACATTGACATTGAACCACTAACCACTACTCTTTGCATCAGTCTATACAATCAGCTCCACTGATCTTATCAGCTCCTATGGGTTTGAAGATCAGCTTTATGCAAATGATTTCCAGATCTATATATCCAGCCCTGGTCTCTCTCCTGAGCCTCACATCCCAACTAACTGTCCTTTGGGCACATTCCATAGGTACCTCAAACTCAACATGTTCAAAAGAGAACTTACTAACTATCTTTTTCCCCAAACCATTCCCTTTTCCCAACTTCCCTATAACTGTTGAGGGCCCCATCATCCTCCCCGTCACCTGGGCTTACAACCTAGATGTCATCCTCAAGTCCTTGATGTCATTAACCACATATCCAATCTGTTCTCAAGTCTTCTGATCTGAAACCTGACAATATGTCTCATATAGAGTAAATCCTCAACTTTTGCAGCAGTAACGTTCCTAGAAAATGGTGTTAAAGTCAAAGTTGCGAATGTTGATACATTGAACCCATGGGAAATAGGGAGTTAGGTTCCTGTGACTATCAAAAAAATTTTTTCACTAGAGATTACTGAAAATACACTTTCCTGCATACAAATCTTTTCCTTTTAATTACATACAAATCTTTACAACAAAACATTAACTCTAACAATATGCACTTTTCTTAACACAGTAACCATGAAATAACCCACAAAATTCAATACACAAAATAAAATTGTTAACATCGAAAACATTTTTTCTTGCTAGTAATTCCCTGGAATTCTATGCCCGTTCGCACTAACAATCTCAATAAAAACCCCATTAATTTCAGACAATATTCACTTTTCATAAAAAATGAAATCTATAGTACCATAAATACTGTTCAGCAAATAAAATTCTTAAAACTAAAACATTTTTTAACCTGAATCTTACTTTCTACGGTGTCAGATAGCAGTGGGTTTACTATAGTGCCATTTACTGTTTACTATAGTGCCGTTAACCTCTCTACCTTGGCTGCCCTCTGAAAACCAAGGGAAAGGTTGCTGGGACTTTGGTTGCTACTGTTGGAAGATGCCAAGACTGGCAAGGTCTAGACATGACCCCCGACATTCTGTCCTTCATGGCTGGTGTATGGCGTTGGAGATCATGAAAGATGCGCCAGCTTGATGAGATCATCAAGGCCATAATTGCAATACAAAATTTGCATTTTAAAGGAAAACAATGAAAATATGCAACAAATATTTGAGGAGATTTTGACTCTGCAACAGCAGGGTGAACAAGCAGGGTGAAGTGCCTGGTAGGAAACAGCCACTCCCCAAACTTGAATGCATTGCGCCCCTCATTTTTTCTCTACTGCACACAGCTGTGAATTTGCGCAGGTGCCAACATGAAATTGAAAATGAGCTTACTAATAAAATCAAGTGAATGCTCAAAGTCACGAAAGTTAAATGCGTGAATGTTGAGGATTGACTGTACATCTTCTCTCCACTTGCACAGTCACCATGCTGGTGCAGGCCATCATTGTCTCACACCCAGACTATTGCCAAAGACTCCCAAGTGGTCTCCCGGCCACAAGTATCCCTCCACTCCCATCCATTCTCTACTAAGTTGCTAAAGTGATTTTCCTAAAATGTAGGACTCACTCTTACTCCATAAACTCAAGTGGCTCCCTATTACCCCCAGGATGAAATACAAAATCCTTTGTTTGGCACTGAACGCCCTTCACAGGCATTCAGTGCTCACTGCGGGAATGGACCCAGAGGTCCATTCTTCCAGTCTTACCACTTTACTCCCCGCCCTGCACTTTATGATCCAGTTTATTTGCTTTCATTGGGTTTATTTGCTGTTCTTTGTGCATGACTCTCCACTTCCTAACTTGTACCCTCTGCCTTTTCAGTGGCTCTCTCCCATGCCTGGAATGTTCTTCCCTCTCATCTGCCTCCTGGCTTCCTATAGGAAACCTTTCCTGGTCCTTCTCTTCTGCCTTCCTCTCCACCCCTCCCACATGCACTTCTTCTCTGAGATTATCTTCCATTGAATATTTACAGCGCGCATTTATATGGCACTTCAAGGTTTACAAAGCGCTGTAATACATTGTCTCATTTGATCCTCATGACATCCCTGTGAAGTAGGAGCTACTATTATCCCCATTTTACAGATGGGAGAACTGACTAAGAACTGATGAGAGAAAGATTCAGTGGCTCACCCTAGGTTATACAGTTAGTAAGGGTCTGAGGCAGGATTTGAACTCAGGCCTTCCTGACAAAAAGTCCAGTGCTCTATCCATTACATAGTTATTTTCACATTATCTCCCCCATTAGAATGTGAACTCATTGAGGACTGGGACCATATTTTTGCTTTTCATTGTATTTTTGGCACAGCATAACACATAAGATCTTATGTGTTAGACCTTCATGTATAAGATCTTAATGTGTATACGGTATGTAAGATCTTAATAGGGGTGGGTAGGTGGCACAGTGGGTAGAGCACCAGTCCTGGAGTCAGACTCATCTTCCTGAGTTCAAATCCAGCCTCAGACACTTACTAGCTGTATGACCCTGGGCAAGTCACTTCACCCTGTTTGCCTCAGTTTCGTCATCTGTAAAATGAGCTGGACAAGGAAACCACTTCAGTGTCTTTTGCCAAGAAAACTCCAAATGGTGTCACAAAGAGTCAGACATGACTGAAAGACAACTAAAAACAAGATCTTAATAAATGCCTATTGATTGACTAACACCAGTCTCTTCTTGCCTGAAAAGAACTGGTACATCCTCTGCTATTTGCAGGGAGTCTTGAATGTGAGAAGTCCATTCAAAATGCATTACACTCCCATTTTGTGACTGGTAAATTGCCACCTCTTACTTTTGCAACACCAGTGATGGAGAATCCCTGACTGCCTAAGCAAAAAGCATGGCCTTCCCCTGCTGCCATCTATTCCTTTTCTAACAAACTTTCCATCATCTAGAACACCCATTCTATTAGCAGTCTAGTGTTGACAAACTTCTCTTCATCTTACACCTCTCTCTCTTGTTTCTTCCATCCTCTGGCTCTCCCCAGGAGACCTGGCATTCTCGGCCATGCTTTCCAGTACTGAATATGCTTCCTTTTATGCTCACCTGATGTACTGTTCCTAGAGGGAAGTTGGCACACTCCTTGTTCCCCAGTGTCACTTCAGATCCTCCCTCTGCTAGCAGAACTCAGCAGTCTCTCATCCTTTGAGGTTCGCCTAATACAGATGTTTTACCCAGCAGAGATCTTGTTTGTAGTTAGAGACTAGCCCTGCAGGCAATTTTCCCTCCTTGCTCAAGGAGTTCAGTGACTGGCTCAGTCTTCCTTTTCAATCCTATCCCTGCCTTTATACTAGGCAACACCAACATCCAATGACTTATTCCTTTATACCATCTCTGGCAGATATAGGCATAATCATACCCTTGATTTCACCATCACCCATAAGGGCTGGCCTTCCATGATCAAGAATTCTGAAATTTCTTTATCTGACCATAACCTCCTCTCATTCCATCTTTCCTTATGCTTCAGCTATCCAAAACCTATTCTTCATCCTTACTATGACTTCAGTGCTCCCACCCCTCCATATTCTTCTGGGCCATCACCACTGTTCTGGGTTCATTTTCCCCCTTCCCCATATTGACTCTATAGTTAAATAGAATAATGTTATATTGCCAAACCCCAACCCTGGCCTACTGCCGCCCCCTCCCCACCTCAGCGCTGCTGAATGATACTGGAGGAAGTCATTCTACCACACTGAATGGATCTTCTACAAATGTATGCTATTTATTCTCAACTGGGCCGTCACTACAGCAAGGCAATTCCTTTGCTCCTCCCTAATTGGTATTTTATTGCATTCCTTAGAGAATGTATACCTCCTCTTTTCTCCTAAAGCATTCCATACCACCTGACCTCCCATTCTCTTAGCAGAAGACCTCTCCTTATATTTTATTGAAAAAACAGAGGCCATACCCCATGACCTCCCTCTTCTCCCCTACTCTAGATCCTAAAACTCCTCAACATCAGTTTCTGATGAAGAGATGGCTCTTCTCCTGGATGAAGTCAGTCCCCCTACTTATACCCCAGTCCCATTTCCCTCTATATTTTGGAACAGCTGGCCCCCACAATTATCCCTCTATCTCTCTGATCTTCAATTTTTCTCCTGACTCATTTTCTACTGCCAGAATTGCCTGGAGATTTTAACCCTTTTGTCTGATGAACTTCTGCCCTGCCTTGACCTCATTGCCTCACCTGGCCCACTATTTCAGAAGGCTCCAGCCATGTTTCACTTCATCATCTGCTCCTCTGCCATCTTCTCGACACTCTTGCTAACTGCCTTGCTAAGGAATGCCTACCTTACTCCCACTCCCACCAATTCTGGGCCCACTGATTAAACCAACTCTGCTATTGTTCCTGGGATGAGTGTGTCTACCTACTCTCCCCTCTCTAGTGCTACTCACCATGCTTGGACCTTTCCAAACTAAAGTATCCTTCCCTGGCCACCAGTCCCCTATATGTGTTGTCTTCCATGACTAGATTATAAGCTTCTTGAGGTCAAGAGCTATCTTTTCTTTTGTGTTTGTATCCCCAGTATTTAGCACAGTGATGTGCACATAGTAGGTGCTTAATAAATGATTTTCTATTCATTTATTCATTCCAGCTATCATCTTCTAATAGTTCCCCCTACCGGCCTTTTACTGCCAAACTCCGAGAAAATGCTAGTTTACACTCATTGCTTCCTCTTCCTCTGTCCTCATTTCTTAACCTGTTATAATCTCTCTTTTAGCCTCACCACAATTGAACTATTGTCTCCAAAGTTACCACTGATCCAACTGCCAAATTTGTTGGCCTTTTCTTGGCCCTCATCCTTCTGAACTTCTTTGCAGAATTTAATACTATTGACTACTCCCTCCATTCAGGGGTGGGAAACCTGCAGCTTCAAGGCCACTTGTGGCCTTCTAGGTTC
>NW_023494419.1:0-29008 GCF_011100635.1 Trichosurus vulpecula
TCCCCTGCTTATAAACACTAATTTTGAATTTATTACTTGGAGAAGTAGGGAGCCGTCTTACAACAGTGATAAATAAGATTTTACAGTTATATGACTTAGGTGACTGGGGAAGGGATAGATCTCCTCGAGAGAGAAGAGTGAATAACCAGCAAACTTGGCGCCAAAGGAGAGTAACAAGGAAAGAAATGTTTACTGCTTTATTGAGAGCAGGGGTAGGTTTTGAAATGATAGATGGAATTCCAACCAATGAATTATATAGAATGTACAGAGATAAAGGACTTGATAACACGAGAAATAGGGAAATAAGAACTGCTCCTGCAAGCCCACAAGCCACTCAGACTGAAGGTGACCTTGTGTGATTAACGGATGAAAACTTGTACATTTGGGGAAAGGCTGAGAGGACAATCTTAGTCTCTATCTAGGGTGGGATCCTCTTGGCTTCCTCATTATGTTCCTTTTGAAAAGAAACATTTCCCACCTGAGTTTGGCTCTGATGTTGGATCTTTGCATAACTGAAATCTCAACCAAACTTGAGATGATTTTATTTGAAGAATTATAGTCCATACTTGTCTATTCTTTCTGTCCTTTGTTTTGGCTAACCTTGTTGCTAGTTTTGTTTCCTTCAGGCTTAAGCACCCTGCACTTTCCGGTGACTGCCTAAGCATGTAGCATTCTTGGAATTCCTGCCAGCTTGTTAAAGAAATGACCTCTGGAATGGGACTTTTTGGGGGCAGGGCCATCTCTACATCCAATTTCAGCATGAAGAAGCTATGGAAAATGAGACCTTCACCCCTCACCCCAAGATTTTGAGCCCCAATCGTTCAAGGGGGGTGGAAATGATGATAGTGTTCTGTTTACTTATTTTGTGTTATCCTTGCTGTGTTGTTTTATTGTTATGATATTATTGATCCTATGTAATGGATACAAGGATTTAGGGGTGGACATTTGAATTATTAATAATTATTTTGCGGATGATTGATTGAAGAGATTATCTTGCTGGGACCTAGGGGTGGATCACATTTGAATCGTAAACCAATATTTAGGAATGTCACCAAATGATATGTTTTGCTTTATAATGAATGATATGTTTTAGTTTCCTTTGTAATTGGATCACAATGTATGTTCTAGGATACATGGCTGATTAGATTATGTATCCTATAACAAGGGGTGGAGTGTAGCCAGAATGGCCTTTGTTTTCTTTGAATGACTCAGCTTACCTCATTGAGCCTCTGGACACTGTGGCTTGCTCTTCCGGGGCAGGAGGCCCAAGGAGCATTCCAGGGAAGCAGACAACTTCCTGTGTGAGGAGTCATGGGGCTGGCTGAGGGGAGGTGTTAACGGCTATGCTAGGGGGAGGGGCCAAGTCAAGAACCAATCGGCCCTGGTCGTTCAGGCAGTGCTTGATGATGTCAAAAACTCTATAAGAGGGGAGAGGACAGCTTGAAGATCTCTTTTCCTTTTCCGGTTGGAGCCAGCGACAGTTACAGCGACAGTTACAGCGACAGTTGGAGCCAGAGGCAGTTACAGAGGCAGTTACGACAGTTACGTCAGTTACAGCCACAGCCACAGACACAGCTGAAGCAGGAGCTGCCAGTAGCAGAGCTGACCTACGGGAGGAAGCTGAACAAAGACTTCAGTCCAGTGGGTAATCTTATTACCATAGAGGGGGAAACATGATTTTGCTTTACGCAATCATGCTTCTCTGTAGCCTCCTGGTTACTCTTTCAAGGCGTACTTATTGGGCCTGGAAGCTTTTGATCAATATATCAAAATGGGGTTGCTGGTTCATGGGTTGGTTACTGTGGAGCCTAAATAAATGTTTTGATTCTTCTGCCTTCTACTTTGAGAGTTTCTTATATCCGGCGGTTCCGAACGTTTCAGACATGTTTATGATCCTCTTTGAGATTATAAACTCTGCCCTCCTAATACACTGGCCTAATTCTCTTTCAGTTTCAACAGAGTAAAGGCTTGTCTTTTCCTCTCAGAGTCTACATCCTCCTCTCTGGACAAGACTGAGTGGTGAGGCAAGTCTTTGTTTGGTTTATTTTAAATTTAGTAGTTAATGTTTTCTTAGGGATCTCCAAGATGGAGCAGACCTTACTCATATCTGAATAAATGTTTTCTCTATTATAATATCTCTGACCAGATGCCATCCAGCTTCCACTTATACCTCCAATGATGGGAAACTTATGTGCCTACCAAGCAAACCATTGCATGTAGAGATAAGTCTTACCATGAATAAGGTTTTCCTTAAATGAAATAAAATTCATCTTCTTCCAGTCTGCTTCCTCCCCCTACCCCGCCCCCAAATCTCTTCTCCACTCTTTTTATCTCCTGCCCCCAATTCTGGTGTTTTGCATTGTTGCTTCTTCTAAAGTCTTTAATAAGTGGCCATTCCTTTCTCACTGGGCAAAGTAAACAAAGGGCCGGGACTCTTGGACTCTGCAGTCACTAGGGCAGATCTGGCTCCCCGTGCTCATGTCTTTGATCCTCAGGAGAGATATGCTAAGATCCAGGCCATGGGGTGGCCAGCCTGTCTCAGAGTGGGTGCCCAGCAGTCCTGTACCCTACCCCCTGAATTGGCTCTTTGTTGTTTACATGGGAAGACTCAAACACTAATTGAAAAAATGTGGGAGACCCTAGGGAATTCCAAGATGGCCCTTCAGCAAGAAGGCGATTGAGTGGGAATGAGAGGAAATGAGCAGAGTTTTCAAAGGAAGCTGAGCTCGCTTGCCAGCGCTCACAGATGTTCTGAAGGCCCTGGGTGCCAGCTCAGCCAGATGGCTTCCTCTGAGGCAGCCCGGCCATCCTTCCTTCCCCTTTGCCTCTCCACTCCAGCCTCTCTCCCTTCAGGTATCATCAGGTGCTGGAATGATCCAAGCTTTCCAGAGATAGGGTAGAAATAATGACCAGGACTTGGTTCCCACCACATATCCCCAAATATGGCGGAGACCAATGGGCACACTTAGGAAGCACAATCAAGAGAAAGAAATCAAAATGTAAACAAGAGTTGAATCAAAGGCCAAAACAACAGGCTATGGAAAGAAGGGTGCTGAATTTTAAGTCATGGGGTCTGAGGTCAAATATTCAACCTAATATTCACTATCTGTATGACTTTGAGCAAGTCAATGCCCTTCTATGTGCCTCCATTTTCTCATAGTGCTAGATGACCTCTTAGGTCCTTTCCAGATGGAGACTTAAGATCCTCTGAGCAATACTGGCAACAACCATAGCTGCCATTTCAACGCCAGGTTATAGTTTGCAAGGTCCTTGATAGACATCAGCCATGTGATCCTTACGATAGAACAACGCTTCTCTGCCCTTCCATCCCCTGCAACCTCCAAAGCCCCTTCTCCATCAGGAACACTCTGCCCCACCCCCACCCCCCAGCCTTGATCCTGGCTTTCTTTGCTATCATTTTTTCCATCTCCTTGCTCTTGCCTCTTCGCAGAAGACACTGCCTCCAGGGCCACTCTCCCTGGTGCTCAGGCCCCTCAGAGCCCCACTCTTTGCTCCTTCCTCTCCCTTCCAGACTTCCCTCATGCCATAGCAGCACCTGCTTTCCAGGGTTGAAGTAAGGATAAAATGATGTCATATTTGTAAAGGTCTTTGCCAGTTTTATAGCATTCTATAAATGTCACAATAACTCAGGAAATTTTCCTCCTTTGAGGCTTACTTTATTCTTTCCTAACCTGATCCAAAAGCTTGTCTATGCATCATCCACTGAACTCCAGGCCATACTCCATCCTTTCTCAAGTTGTTCAGGACATCCATCTTCCCCTTCATTCCAGCTGTTGCTCTTCTGGTGAGGGGCTTTGCCATTGGTGGTAACATTCCTCAAACTCCCCAGCCTTCTAACTCAACAACTTCCTAAACTCCATCGGCCTCCATCTTCCTCCACCTCAGCCACAGACAGGAATTGTGTCATTGGGTCAGTCACCTCTCAAATCTTTCAGCCTCAGTTTCCACATCTGCAAAGTGGTATATAGTAATAAAACCTAGCTCATAATGTGGGACATTTCTGATGCCTCTCAGCTTCTTAAAGCTGAGTATTTGAGTCAGCAGCTGTCCATACCCTTGATGGCTAAAGAGCTCTTCAAAGGATTGGTTTCTCTTGTGGAGGAAAAAAGAAATCTGAATTTTAGAGTTAGTAGGAATTAGTGAATTATAAAGCAGTGGCAAAAAAGAAAAAAGAAAAACTAAGCAAATCCAAGATTTAGCGGAGCAGCCTAAAATCACCTGCTTCATTCTCCTTCAGGCCTTTCAGGTGGTCACTTTTGTGGGACCATTGAAAAGAGGGAGTTTAAAATGACCTTATTTATTCCAGTTCAATTCAATCCAACAAACAACTAAGGGCTTCCTGATTTTTACAAGCACTTGGGGGAGCTGCCACCAGAGGGCAGGTTTCCCAGCAGGACTGACCTGACTTCCTCTCACTAACTGGAGAGTATTTTGGCTTGCTTACTTACTACCCTTTTTAAACTTGGTAAATTCTTCTGGAGCTAGAGGATTATGGGACTATCTGCATGTCATTCACAAGTTAATATGAATTCATTTAATTAGAAGACTCCCCTCCCAAGAAATCACACAAGTAAATGATTTTTCCCAAAGTTATATAGTAAGTAGCTTAAGCATGATTTGAACCGTGGTCCTCTAACTCTACAGCATCGTAAACCAACATGACAAAGAGCAAAGCCCCGGTGAGGGCCGAGTCACACCTGGACAGCTATTGGAGGTGAATGGCCAACACCGTGGATGAGAAATGAGGCCACGCTATTCTCTACATGGAATGGCCCTTATTGTCTCAGAGCACAGAACAAAGAAGAGTTGGTCAGGACCCAAACCCCAGCCAGGTCAATCCTCTTATTTTACAAAGGAAGAAGCCAAAGAGATTAAATGACTAGTCTGAGGTGACACATTCCTTTGACTACAGAATCAATGACTTTTCCACTGCACCATGTTTTCAAAGGCCATCCATACCACTTCTAGTACAAAATAAATTCTAAATCCCTGGACCTGGCATTCAAAGCTTTGCTTTGCCTTGTCCACAGTCTCCCTTTCCAGATTATATTTCTTTCTACTCCCCTCAATTCAAGCTGGGCTTCAGGCAAATTGGAATATTTAGTATTCTTGATCATGCTTCTCAATTTCCTTCCTCAGCCTTGCGCAGACTGAGTCCTCTGCTTGGAATGACCTTCCCGTGTTAGCTTGGGTACAGAGGTTTGATAGAGAAGCTGGCAGATAGGAGATGCATGTAGGAGGGGATCCTGGGCATGAGTGCATCTCTAGCATCACTGGAGTCTCTAGAGCTGTGGCGTGACCGTGCTCCGACTCACCTCTCCTCGTCCTGATCCTTTCTTCCATTTTTGTGCTAGATCTTCATTATCATATGCTCTGACTCAGTGTCTCTCCCTTACTTCTCTATCCACTTCCAACAGAAGGCCAGCTCTCAGGAAGATTCGGCTCTTTATTGAGCAGCTAATGCCATGTTATTTCCCAATGCCCACCATGGAAACAGCACTGAATATAGAGTTAGGGGACAAGGATTTGACTCTGGCCTCTGCTCCTTCCTATGTAACCTTTGCCAATCACTCACCTGTTCTGTCTCTTAATATATTCATCTATAAAATAAAGGCTTTGGCCTGAGTCATCCCCAAGGCCCATTCCAGGTACAAATCTATGATCTCATCACCAAAGTCCTTGATGCTGTTAAATGGTTCACCATCAGAAGTAGAGAGGGTTCTTAATGGAAATAATACCATTCTTATATATATTACAATCAGCATTGCCTTGAGAACCATGAGGATTTTCCATCTGACTTATAGGGGAAACCCCCTGGATGTGTTGTCTCTGTTTGTGAATTTTTACCAAAGAGTGGGACTCTCATGGTCTGGGCAGGTTCTCCTTGGTCATTACATGTCTGATTTGGAGAACTCCAACACGTGGTCACATTGGGGGAGCCTGAGAGTTGGATTCAATTCCACCCAATTGGCCAAGTAGGTTTATTTCTCTACCACAGGCCAGGCACTGTGCTACATGTTAGAGCTACAAAAATAAAAATGAAAGAATCCCTTCTCTCAAGGAGCATACCTTTGACTGGAGAGACATCATATGCGTGAAGTACATACAAGGTCATACAGACAAGCCCAGTGAGATGAGGAAGGACTTTGTGCAGAGAAGGCACCCGAGCTGACTTGGAAGGAAGCTGGAATTCTGAGAGGGGTGGAGAAGAGGCCATGCATTCCAGGCCTAGGGGCCCACCTGAGTCTGTGGGGAGCAATGTGGCAGGAGATTTGCCTGGACTTTAGAAAGAGGGAAAGCGCAGAATATGAACTGAGGCTGGAAGTCAAGTTGTGGCAGAGTTTACATGGCAGGCTGAGGATGTCAGGTCTCATCTCAGAGGCAATAGGGAGCCACTGGAAGTTTTGGAGTAAGAAAGTTGCAAAGTGAAATAAATAGAAGCAGGAAAACCAGATGCTCAATGTCTGTGTCTAAGGAAAGAGCAGTGACATCAAGCTGGATTCTTTGTAGTTATGATGACCAAGCTTGGTCCTGAGGAAAAGATGGAGAAATGCATGGCTAGCCCTCTGTGAGAGAGGGGGGTCGGTTACAGCCAGGGACATCACATAGACTGTCACTCGAGGTTGCCATGTTGGGTAGATTGACTGACCACTCTTGGCCTTTTTCTCACTCTTTGTTATGGGAGATGGCTCCCTTGGGGTGGGGGTGGGGGGTGTCTGTGTGCATGCACACATACATAAATATGGATAGGCACATATACATATACATATAACTGGAAATGGAGGTTATAGAAAAATGAAAGACAGTAAATAGTAAGAATAAAACATTTTACAAGTATTTCCACCCTTTACATTAAGTCTAAACTGGCTCTTTCTGACTTGCCCACACTGTTCTTAATTCTGGTACTATATTCTCCATGGCAGCCTTTCACATGCAGGAAGTCCCTTCTCAGGTCTGGCCTGCCCCCTCTCCTCCTTAGAAACCCCAGCTCCTGGGCCCTTGAGATGTTCACTGTGGAGGCTGAAGGAAGAAGGCTAATAAACACCAAAATACATCAATAAGGGGAAGTCCATGGGAGGTGCCCAGCAGAACTGCTGTGCAGGACGGTTGGGAAGGAGCTGGGTGAGCCAGAGGTCAGACTTCTGAGCTTGGTTCTGCTCCTTAGTGCTTATGTGACCTTGACTGAGTCCCTTTCTCTCTCAATCAGTGTTTGCACCTCTCGAATGGAAGGGTTGGACAAGATGATTCCAAGCTCTGGCATGACAACTATCCACACTGTGATACCCAGTCTTGCAATCATCGGAGATGATGAGAATGAGGCCTTGGAGACAGATCATGCCTTACATCCTCAGGCAGCCCTGACCCAGCTCTGTAACCTGCCATGTGGGAAAGGGCAGAACTAGCACAAATGGGGAGAGGCTGCAGATCTGATACATAGTTTTGACTTGACATCAGAAACAAGCTAAGAATCACCAGCAGTGCCCCCAAAATGGAGTGCATGGCCTTGGGAGGTGGAAGGCTCTGTATATCTGAAGGTCTTCAACTAATGGCTGGCTTGATGATTCCTCCTCGTCAGATGGATTGCAGTGGGGACTACTGATTTTGGACTCTAGAAAATCTCTGAGGGCCCTCTCAACATGGAGATTCTGAGACCCTGTATTTGAGTAAACTAGAGCCCCTTCCTTATCAAACCATCCCCTCCCCAGGTACATCTCTAAAAGGAAGGTGTAGGTTGGACTAGATGGTCTCTGAGTCCCCTGGATCTCTGACTCATACCTGCCCAGACTGGAGCATCACCTCTGTTAAAGTCACACCCAGGTAGGGCAGAAATATTAAAAAAAAAAAAAAAGGAAAATATATGAAAAAAACCCTTTTCCCAGTGAATTAGGACTGGCTCTTTACATGGACCGCCCATGGCCACTTCCTCCTCACACCCACCTCTCAGTTATTTATTTCCTCAGCTTTAATATTGCAAACCCAGCTCCTGATCAAAAAGATCTGCCATCATGATCCCAGGAACAAATGAACTGTGAAAGCTTTCTGGACAAAGCTACGCTCACCACAACAAAAGAAAAAGGGGGGAAAAAAACCAAAACCCAAACCTGGCCCATGATTTCCCACAACAAAAGGAACACAAGCAATTAGCCTCACAGCAAAGTGCTCCCAGATGAAATTCTGGAAATCAAAAAAAATAATTAAAACAAATGAGCCTTTGGAGTTGAGATGGTCCTTTTTCAAGGAAAAAAAAAACCAATTGGATGTTTGCTTCTTAAATTGTCCCTTAAGACATACATCTATACCTGCATCATTCTTGGGTCCTTCCCCAATTTCCTCCAACCTGACACATCTGTGGTGTCGTCCTCCAGGGCTCATGGCAATAGATTTATGTCCATAGTGGAAGGGAGAGCAGAAGAAGATGAAGGTGGAAACTTTTAGAAATTAGACCTGGGAGCCTTCACTGTGGATTAAATTGGTATTCTCCTGAACATAAAGTAGGCACATGAAGCTACAGGGAACATCAGGGTCCGGGTCAGTGTGTTAAGCATTGTTCTCTTGTTCTGGCTTACTGCCTGGTGCTTAAAGGGTCCCTCACCTTGGCTGGAGAGGGACTGAGGGCAAGGGAGGAAGAATGCAGGGTGTAGGGGTAGGGGGAAGGAGGCAGGGCTGGGCAAGCTGTGGTCTGGAATTGGAAAGGTCTGCCTTGGTCAACAACTAGTGTATCTCATTAAAATACAATTTAGAGCAGGGACTCTGTGTTCCTCACTGCCTTTTCCCCGCCCAGCCACCCACCCACCCTAATTGGAGGTTCATGGTGTTGTTGTGCTGCATTTGTTTGGACCACATCCTGTTCACTTTCAGCATCTCTAATGGGGAACAATGTCTGCCAGGAGCTTCAGAAGTGTGGAGAGATGGAAAGCCTTAGAGTCGATGGCATCAGTAAGGAGAGAGGAAGCACCCGCTTGGGAGAAAGCAAACAAACAACAGCCCCTTTAGGAGCTTCTCCAGTGAATGGGGGCCGTCACCTCCAGGGCCTTCCCAGAGCCCCACAGCAATGACCACAGATGCACAAACACGAAGGGACCCAGGCAGCACTGAGCCCAAGCCCTTCCATCACTGCCAGATGTGGCTACAGGAGACTGAGGCCCGAAGGAGGAAAGTGACTTACCCAAGTCACACGGCTGATAAGTCATGAGAGCATAGATTGAGATCTGGAGAAGGCCTTGCCAATGATTGAATCTATAATTGTACAGATAAGGAAAATGAGGCCCAGAGTAACTTAATAACAATGATATGGCTAGTCAGTGGCAGAGGCAGGATTGAAACCTAGGTCTATTGGTTCTTGGTCTACTGTTCTTCCCATGACCGGATCTGGATGTTTCCCAGATATCTGTAATTAGTATGAAGGACTCTATTAATGTTTAGAAGGAGCTTTCTAACTGCTTTCTAACCTTGGGGTTTTCTTCTTGCAGTTCCAAAAATATTCTTTCACCCTTTCTCCCCATGCAGATTACTGTTCCTGGCCTCCCTCATGGGGTATGTTGCCTTCACAGGTGTGACCACATCAACCCCCTACTCAACAAATTCCCTCTCCCCTCCAGAAGCAAATACAAAATCCTCTGTGTGGTGTCAAAGTCCCTAACCTGCCTCCTCGCTGATCTTTCCAGTCTGCTTATGTCTTACTCCTCTTCCCCCACCTACACCAAGACCCACTGACCATGGATCCACTGACTCCTGGCTGCTCCGTCTCCTTCTGCCACTGAGCCTTTGCTCTGGCTCTTCCCCCTCCTCCATGCCTGGAATGCTCTCACTCCTCACCCCTGCCTCTTGGCTGCCATCAAGTCCCAGATCAGATCCTCCCTTCTACAAGAAGCATTTCCCAACCCCCCATAATTCTAGTGCCTTCCCCATGTGATTATTACCACTATGTCCTGTGTATATCCTATTCTTACAAAGCTGTTTGTCTGGTGTCTCCTCCCATTAGGCTGTGACCTCCTGGAGGGCAGCAACAATCTCTTACCTTTCTGTTTGGTCCCAGTGCTTAGCACAACACCTGGCACTGAGTAAGGGCAGCTAGGTGGCACAATGGGTGGAATGCCTGCCCAGGAACCCAAAGGACCTGAGTTCAAATATGCTCACTGATGCTTACTAGATGTATGACCCTTGGGAAGTCCCTTAACTTCCGTCTGCCTCAGTTTCTTCATCTGTAAAATGGGGATAATCATTGCACCTGCTTCCCAGGGTTGTTGTGAGAATCAAACGAGATAATGTGTGTGAAGCTCTTGTTTAGCACCTTGCACGTAGTACTGTATAACTGTCTGCCATTATTAGTGTTATTAATAATGAGGATGGTAAATAAATGTGAATTGACTTTAAAGTTAGCCTATAGCACAGAAGGCAAATGTCTTTCACGGTCAGACCCAGTGGCTGAGTTCCTGGAATAGGACAGGACTTTGCAGGAGGCTAGGTACATCCCATGGTGATTTAAAGATGAGCTAAGAGCTAATGATGATTAATGATTTAAAGATGAGCTGGGAGATCTGGGAGGCCATGAAGACAGGATGGATTAGTGAGCACAGACCAAGTACTACCCACCTAGAGTGGGGGAGGGGGTCTCTCTGTCTCTGTCTCTCCATTTCTGTCTCTCTCTCTCCCTCTCCGTCTCACACACACACACACACACACACACACACACACACACACACACTGCAATGTCGAAAGGCAAGAGGCATAAGAGGAATGAGGAAAACTGAAGAACTAGAATTTAAAAGCAGATCTGAGTACCAGGTAAAGAACCCCTTGGTGCCTTTTTTTTTCCAGGGACTTGGGGCGGCTATGTCCCTCTTGCCTTTTAAAGACACTGGCTTGCTGGGATTCCAGAGCCAGATCTGTCCAAGGTCACATGTTGGGCCAGATTAAGAGCAGATGGGGTCCCTGGGGCACCAGTATAGCAAGGGGCCCCTTCAATGATGATTCATTATTTACAAGGCCACTAGTAATTCCAGGTGAGGCTCTGGGCCCCTCTAACTGGGGAGCTCCTAGCCTAGCTGGACCTTTGGCTTTTACATGGTCACACTGTAAGGGCTGGGGCTAGGGCCTGAGCCCAAATTGTCCTGTCCTCCATCCAGAGTTCACTTTTTTTAAATCAGCGACTGATCAGACTGTGCCAGTTTGGGGCAGGGGGCACGGGGGCCCTTTGATCTGTCATTTCCCACTTTCTTACCTCTTCTTCCTCTTTTATGAGTCTCTCCCCTTTTGGTGCCACAGGCACTTTTGTCACATTCAATTTTCCCCTTTTAGCTTTCTTTAGGCAATCAATGTGTAATCAAATAAACACCCATTGGGTACCTACTATGTGCCAGTTTGTTCAGATGTGAAGGAAGAAATTGGACCAGATGATCTGTAAGGTCCTGTCTACCTCTAAAGCCTAAGAGAATCAGATGCATAGAGCCAGTCAGTCAACATGCTTTTATTAAGAGCAGCCATGTCCTCAGTATAGGGGCCACAGTTCCAACCTAGACCTTCTGACTCAAAATCCGGGCACTGGGGGGGGGGGGGGGGCTGGGGATATGAAGCCAAAGCAAGACCTGACCTCAAGGAGCTGAGATGGAAGGGGGAAGTATAGAACCAGTTCACAATCACTTGATCAGTGATACCATTTATTAAGCTCCTGCTGTATACTAGGCACTGGCAGCCAGGCTCTGGGATCAAACAATCCAGGGAAAGCACCATTGCCCTCAAGAAGCCTTCTTTTAGATGAAGGAGGAGAAATGGAAGCCCCAAGATTCAGGGCACAGCACAGCCTTATTTGAGCTATGTCCCAGGCTGGGGCGGGGGAACCTGGAGACTTTAGATATATTTACTTTCTTTTATCCAAGAACTTGAATCCTGTCCATTGTGCTTCAAGCTGTGGTTAGCCACATTCCCCGGGAGGGTATCTGGGCCTTTTACAAGGGCAAGGTGAATGTGAATAGTCTCTTATCTGTAAGGTGGCCCAGGGGGCTTTGTCTGAGATTGTCAGTGTTTATCAACAAACAGAGAAAAGCTCAGAGAAGCTCAGTATGAGGCCAGCAAGGATGATTCCTTTATGGATTTTTAGGAGCAGAGAGGCCCAATTTATAAACACAGGCCAGGACGAGGACTATAGCAGTTAGGAACCAACAGCATAATCACCGGGTAAGAGACTCCAATAAATCACTAGACCCCTCAACAAATTTGGAGGAAAAGAAGAATAAAGTGGGATGTGTCTGGTTTAAAAGGAAGGTTGGGGAAGGCTCAGTCTCTGTACATAAAAAAAAAAAAAGGTCAGTCAACTGAAAAACCTTAGTCAAGCTGTCCTGACCACTGAGACAAGATATCCATCGCTTGGAGGGGCTTCTTATGGGTGCCGCGGGGAGAAGGGGTCCAAGAAGGCAGGATGGCAGCCAATAGGAGGAAGTCTCTTGTTATGACACTTGGGAGGGGTAGTGTAAGGATGGCGGGCACATAGTGGTGGAAAGCAAGGGAGATGGGGGTGAGCCAGAATGAGGTGGAAAAGCCAGGCCGAGTTACCCTGGAGATCCAGTCACTGTTACATGCTTCAGTCAGCCCTGCCCTGTTGTCTTGTGGAGTGCAACCATGAGCCCTATAAAGAAACTCGTTCTTGGCTAGACATGTTTTCAGTTTTTCACCTTCAGATTCAGAGTTGGGTAGATATTACAAAGATCTGGGTTCAAGTTCTACCACATAAAGTTAATAATTCAAAATATTAATTAATTAAAATGCTAAATCAAAAACCTAATTATTTATGGTGCATGACCATGAACAAGTCACCACCTCTCTGAGCTTCAACTTCCTCATCTGTAAAGTGAGAAGAACAGTAACTGGAATGCCCCCTTCACAGAGCTGTTTTTAGGATTACTATGTAGAAGCACATGTTTGCTTAATACATGGAATTAATATTATAATTATACGTCCATATATATAAAGTGCTTTGTAAACTTGAAAGGTAATGAAAGTAATGATAGCTATCACCACCACCGCCGCCATCATCATGATCGCCTGCCCTCCAAGAATTGGGGTAGCACCATGTCTACACACACAAAAATGAGCAGTTCAACGGTGAAGAAAAAGGTATTTTGTCTACAACACCAAGCAACTCATTTCTTGCTTCTTTTTTTCTTTCTTTTCCCTCCCTCCTCCCTTCCTTCTTCCCTTCCTTCCTTTCTTTTTTCTTTCCTCCCTCCTCTCTTTACATTTATATCAAACATTACTACAAACATTATTTAAGCGTGTACTATGTGCTAAGCACTGGAGACAAAGAAATGCAAAACCAAACCAAAGCCAGTTCCAGTCTCAAGAAGCTCACCTTCAAATGGGGACACAGGGAGAAGGGGTCCAAGCAGGCCAGATGGCAGCCAATAGGAGGAAGTCTCTTGAAATGACAGTTGGGAGGGGTGGTGTAAGGATGGAGGACACATAGCAGTGGAAAATATTAGGAACACGCAAAACACATAGAGAGGAGGAGGACAGGGAGGTCAGCATAGATGAGAAAAAGGCCATAGGAGCTGGCAGTGTGAGTGAGGGTGGGGAGGGAGCTCCTGCAGAACATGTGCTGATGAGAGCCTGGCACAGGACCCTAAGTAGAAGGAATTCTGGAATTTATTCCTGGCCTTCCCAGAGCTGTACTATGGAACCTTGAACAATTTTTAAAAATAAAGAAATGAGTCAAAAGTGGGATTTGAACTCAGGTCTCTACTGCCTCCAGGACTAGCCCTCTGCTACCACCATGCCACTGCATGGGTCTCCTCAGGTAACGAAATGAAGCCAGCCACGAAGATGGGACTGGGAACTCCCCAAAACTGGACATTTATCCCACGTGCATTCAATCAACCTTCCCCATTCAGTACATGCCTCCTCCTATGCTCAGAGCTGGGGGGAAAGTGAAAACAGCCTCTGCAGTCATGGAGCTTAGGTCCTTCCCAAAACTACAGATTTGTATTCCTATCCTTTGTCTTTTACAGGGAGGAGACACGTGCAAATATGGGGTGAGAACTAATGGGAACATGTAGGTCGGCACGACCATTCAAATTAGAGCAGAGTATTACAGCCTCAGTGAGGAAGATTCTCTGTGTGAAGCGATGGTGGCTGTGTAGACACCATGGTGACCTTGGCGGGAGAATTTCAGGTTCTCCTCACTTTTAGAATTTCTTTGCTTGAGACTTTTATCTTTATTTGAAATACAACAACCTACCCCCAGTCACCCCTTTCAGAAAATTCATATGTGAAACTGATCTGTCCCCTGGGACTGAAGGATCTGAGAGCAGATTTGGATGAGGGTGAAGAAAGACTTTGAGAATGCTCTTTCTCTGAAAGGATAGTGTAAAGGAAAGGGCACCCAGGCAGAAGGCTGCCTTCTTTATCATTTTGCCTCAGGTTTCTGGGCCTGAAGGACTCTAGACATCCCCGCTCCATACAGGTCCCACAAGAGCCCCCACTTCCCTCCTTCATTTTCTCATCCCACCTAGACCTCTCCCAAGAGAGCTGTAACTTACTATGGGTCATTGTCCAGCTCTATGCCCAGTTGTAAGCACAGCCTTTGCGCCATTCCAGACCCCAAGATGGTGAAGGGAGACTAATCCACTAGATAATGAGTTAGGACCTAGACTTGGGGTTCCAGAACAACCCAAACAAATCTCTCATTGCTTTCAGGTCAGGCCAATTATAGCTAATCAAAACACCAGATGAGCTTCAGGTTCTGCTCTCAGGAGATCCAGAGGAAGAAAGCAAACTTATCACAAGATGTGGGCTTGTGTAAGTCCTGTTCTCACTGCCAGGCTGGGCTCCTTCACCAAACTGAAGTCACAGCTGGGTAAACCTGGAAGCTCTCTCTGCAGGATCCCCCATTAAGCCCAGAATCTCCTACACAGTCATGCCAAATGGCCCCAGGACAAGGCTCTCTGCTGCAGAGAAAGGCAGGGAAAGGATGTGAATAAATCCATTCTGACCTAGGGCAAACCAGCTCCCTCCCAGGATGAGCTGCCAAGCTCTAAGTGGGGAATGCCAGTTGTAATTAGCCCTGATCAGAGCCAGAAGCACCCAGGGCTGGTGCAAACAGGTTTTAGAGGACCAGCTGCCCACCCTGAATAAGTTCCTAAGATTTTTTTTTCTACAGAGGTTTGACTATTCTAAATAAATTCCCAATCAAAATGGGAAAGAGGTAGGCTTAATTTAAACAGTTTTAAACACACAGGACCTAGTAAAGGTTGGCATTATCTGAGTTTCCTCCGAAGGAAAGAGTCTAATAACTTGAAGTTGTCAGTTCTCATCAGTCTCTGTCTTTAATTTCTCCCAGAAAGCTTAAGAGGGGAGAGGTGAGAAAGAGAGAGACAGAGACAGACAGAGACAAAGAGACAGAGAGGGAGGGTGAGAGAGAGATAGAAAGGGAGACCATACAGAAAAGGAGGAATGTGAGGATCCAATCGTCTAACCTAAGGGATGGGAACAACTCATAGGAAATGGGGGTGGGGGTGGGGGGAGAGAATTCTTTCATCATTTTTCATCATTGCTGTTAAACACTGCCCTCCCCATTTGCACAGCCCTCCCTCACTTAAATCCAATCCACTCCAGTGTCAGGGCATCACCTCCCTGATGTCATGGTCCTCTTCTAGAAGGAAGGACAAACAACAATGATAAATACTTCCCCAGCCCCCACCTTTCTGCCTTTGCCATTGGATGCACTAGCCTGCCACTTAGAGGGCACATCACAAAGCCATTGTCAGTGAGTTTCCAGATGAGTTTACAACCCAACATTTTTATGCAACTGAAAAAAAAAGCCATTTTACTTACCCGTCCACTGGCCTACAGACTATGGAATAAAAAAGAATTCCAAGAGTCCTAATGGCATTCGAAGGCTCCCGAAGCACTGCACATGTATCATCTCACTTGCTCGCAGGGCAGGCAGCACCTTGGCCCCACCCACAAAATATGGGAAAAGGAAGAATGAGCCTGAAGTGAGGATGACAGCACCAGCACCAAGTGCCTTCAAGACATAAATCGTCTCTTTTCATACCTGGTGTCCTAAGATGTGGAAGGTCACTAGTCTGTCTAGTCCAACCTTCTCTCTCTACAGGTGAGAAAACTGAGGCCCAGGGATTAGAGGATCATAGACAAAGCTCAAAGGGAAACTGGGTGTGAGCTAGTCCAACCTCCTTGTTTTACAAATGAGGAAGCTAATGTCCAGTGACTCCCCCAAGATCACCACGGCAGGAAACAGCAAAGTGCACATACAAACCTAGAGTGTCAGATTCCAAATTCAGTATTCTTGTCACACAACAACCTGGAAGATTGCTGCTGTTATGTTCATTTTGCTGATGCTCTATTTGTCCACCCTCACTTTAGTTCCAAAGGCAGGATTTGAACCGTGGGTGGGAATAGAGACCTACCATGTGCCAGGTACTATACTAAATGGATTACAAACATCTCACTCAGGTCTCACCTGACTTCAAGTCCTGTGTTCTTTTTACTCCATGAAGTTGTCTTTTGGAGCAATTAGGAACATCAAAGTTCCAGGGGGTTTGAAGGAGGTTGGATGTTGAAGGCTATGTCTACTGGGAATGCACAAAGATAAGGACATACTTGGAAAGCCAAAAATGTTTTCATGTGCACAACCCCAAGGGAAATCCAACAATGAATGGCATTTAATGTTACTTAAAGGCTTACAAGCAACATGTCTCATGTGCATGCTCTCACTTGATCCTATGAACAAGTCTGAGGTAGGTCCTACAGGGGTTGTTCTACCTTCTGCTGGTATCCCTTTCAACCCCACCCAATCTAACACTGACCATCCCTTCCATTTTGCCCTCTAGAATCCCTTTCCTTAGCAAACAAATTCCCCTTTATCCTGAACCTCTTTCCTGTCTTTTAGCCCTCACTGAGACGTGGCTCCCCTCTGACCACACTAATATCCTCTCCAGCATTGGTTACGCCTTGTCTGAGCATCACCCCCACCACCTTTACGTTGATTGGTCTTGGGGTGGGCGGTGCATGTCTCAATTCTCCGTGTCCCCAGTTGTTGCTTCCAGACACTCCCTTTGCCATCTTCACTTAGTAAATTTCCCTCTTTTGTTTTTAGAAATGCACTTGATATTTTCCCCTCAATCACAATTATAATAGCTCTGGTATAGCATCACCCAGGTCATCGTCCCTCCGTTCTGAAGCAGGACAGCACCTGGCTTCTCCCCAGTTCCTGCCTGGGACTTTAAGAACTACTCAGAAGCTCCCTCTACCTGCCTCACCTCCCAATTCCTAAACTTCCTTAAATCCCCTGATCTCCTTTCTCACTCCACCTCAGCCACATGGAGGGATGGTCATACACAAAATCTCACAATTATTCATTTCCCTGCTTAAAACTCTAACATTCCCTTGACCAAAACTAAGACCATTCCACCTCTCTCTCTGCTTTACTCCTTTACCTGTACTTCACTCTAATTGAGACCTCTACTGGAGGCAGCTGGAAGTCCAAAAGCTGTGAGTTCAAATCCAGCTTCAGACATTTACTAGTTTTGTGACCCTGGACAAGCCACTTAACCTCTGCTTACCTCAGTTTCTTCAACTTTAAAATGGAGTTAATAACAGCACCTGCCTCACAGAGTTTTGTGAGGATCAAATGAGATGATGTTTGCAAAAGACTTAGCATAGCAACTGGAACATAATAGGTGCTATATAAATGTGTATTCCCTGCCTCCTCTCCGCTCTCCTTTCCTTTTACTACTCAGTTTCTCTCAGACTAGTGTCCTCCTTCTCAGATATCAACCCAGTAGTGAGTTGTCTCAGCTCTACAGAATTTCAGCTCTTGAATCCCTTGCCCTCTTCTCCATTTTTCTTGCCAATCTTCAGCCCTACCTTCTTCCATCTGCCTCCCCTGCTCCCACCTGGAAGGTAGAGACATTATACATTCATGTTGCCTGCCCTCAACTGGGCCCTTAGTTGGCCAACTGGCTTCAGCAAGTCAGTCCTTTTAATCCTCCTTAATTGATTCCCTGTATCAATTCCAAACCTTTTCTTCCTTCCCCAAACCTCTGCTACTTCCCCCACCCACACCTCTGGCAAGCAAAGTGGGACTTGTTGTTTTGCTCTTTTTTCTTTTGGAGTTCTAGTTCTCCTCAGCACTAAGGTAATCAAGTGCCTTTGACTGACACTGTCCTTTGTTTGAATCAAGAGTCTTTGATGACCTGTTTAAGTCGAAAGGGAGGCTAAGTCACATGAGTTTGAGTCACATGGTTGTGAGCTCCCTATGGGCTGACCCTGAAGAAGTGTATATATACTCTGAGGTTAGCGTTTTGCTTTGGGTGTTCACTCATTGGAAGAGCGTTCCTGTGATTTGGCCAGACGAGACTCTGGGTAGCCATTACTGCCCACTCCCTTTGAAAACCCAGATGTTGATACTTCTTTCTCAGGTAACTATGTAACTTTTCTCTCTGGTAACTGGTAAGCTATGGTCAGGCAGAAGCTTGTCTGTTGATTTGTGCTATTTTCTCTGTTTGTAATTTCTGCTTGTATTTGCTCTGAAGTTCAGGGTGCTGACTTTTTCCCCTGAACTAAGTGAATGATATATGTATGTTTAAATAAAGTAAGATTGTTAGCCCCTTAAAGTTGCTTTCCTTAGAAAAGTAGATCAAAGAACCTGTGCTAGCAGCCCTCCTGTGTGCTGGGGTTATTGGCCTTACAGAGCAACAGTAGCTGCAAGTAACATTGTTGTTACAACCTCTTACCTGAGGACATCCTACTGAAAAAAAAGTTCATTTGAAATGATACCTTTTTTTTTTCTCTAATTCTCTTCATATCAAAATTCTTTAGCATCATTCACCACTCTTCCCCAGACTCTGACAAAGAACTGGTCTTTCTTTTTGCATAGGTCCAGTCCTCTACATATACACCTGATTTCATCTCCCATTGTCTTTCTCAGATTACATCCTCATTCATCTCTGTCTCTGTCTCTCTGTCTCTGTCTCTCTGTCTCTGTCTCTGTCTCTCTCTGTCTCTCTGTCTTTGTCTCTGTCTCTCTCTGGCTCTCTCTCTCTCTCTCTCTCTCTCTCTCTCTCTCTCTCTCTCTCTCTCTCTCTCTCAGTTTCAGTTCCTCACGATGAACCTTTTCTTCCCTGTACCCTTCAAACATGTTCATCTCCCCCATCTTTAAAAGACCTTCATGAGACAACACCATCTCAATACCATCTATTGTCCTATATATCTCCTCAACTTCTTAAACTACTTGAATACACTTTCCATACTTGCTGCTTTGATTTCCTTTCCTCTTACTATTTAGCCCCTTAAAATCTGGCTATAAGCCTTATCACTCAACTGGAACTGCCTTCTCCAAAGTTATAGACAATCTCTTAATTGCCAAATCTAATGGCTTTCTCAGTCCTCATCTTTCTTGTGTTTATTAGTTTTATATTTAGTTTCATATTTAGTATTAATTTTATATATTAGTTTATATTTAGTTTGTACTTTTCACATACACTTGCTATTTCCCTCATTAGAATGACGGTCAGTGAGACTAGGTATTGTTTCACTAGCTGTATTTGTATCCCTAGGACCTAACACAGTGCCTAGAACACAGCAGGCACTTAAAACATGACTATTGATTATTCCCACTGCTTACAAGGGAGCAGGCTCAGAGAGATTCCAAACTGAGTTCCAGAGGTGGCATTGGAACCCAGCCCTCTCCTGACTCTCAGACTACTGAACACTGCACCATGCCACACTGCCCATCCTGCAGCAAAGCTAAGTCCTCCCTTGCCCATTGCTTTGATTATTTTTTGATTGAACCAGAGAGTTGTTCTGCAGTGTGTATGTGACAGAAGAACAGGGTTCTCCTTAGAGAAAATGATTCAAAAACAGAGAAAGCACCAGTGGGTCCTCCTTCCTCCTTCCATTCTTCTAGTCTCTTCTACTGCAACATTCTACCTCCATTTTAAGGTTATGTGAATGAGAAGACCCCATGAAAAGTTGCAAGGAAGACTTGATGTTCATTTGTGGCTTCTCCAGCTCTTTGAAGTCAATGGTGTAATATCCCATATCCAACCCAAGTCAATGAGCATTTATGAAACGTGTGCCAGGCACTGTGCTAAGCACTATCAATGCAAAAATAGGCAAATAAAAGTCCTTACTTTCAGAGACCTGCACATCCTAAAGAGGCTAAAAGGTCCATATGGAGAAGACCAACATGCGAACAACTATGTACAAGTGAGACAGATGGGATGAATTGGAGATGATCATCAGATGAAAGACACCAGAGTTAAGGACCAGTTATGTGTCTCCTGCCTTTCCCCCATTGTGTGCCAAAATCTCACTTCTGTTGTGTGAACTAGGGCCCTAGAGCCTTTAAACTCTCTCAATATGTCATTTGTTATTGTTTTCCTGATCCTTGATATAACACATTCTCAGATTGGATGCCATCAGCACAAAGTGACTTCCATGGTACAACCTTACTCACTGGTTCCTTCCTCATAAAGCCACTGCCCAAACCCATTCTTGGGTCTCCCCTTCTTTTCTGAAGAAAGTCTGAGGGGCAGCTTCCCACCATTCAGGGACAGGAAGGGTTACTGGCCAGGAGGGAAGCTCTTTATGGACTCCCAGGTTTGATATTCCATCCACACACACAGAGTATCTACACCATATTCCTGGAAGAATAACACTTGCTCTCTGCTTTTTCAGGTGTTATGATCAAGTAGTAAAGAAAAGACAAGCAAACGCCTGGCATGGAGTAAGCACTTAATAAACACATGTTGACTCGTTGGCTATCATAGAAGGTTTATGGGGTGTGTCTGTGTCTCTGTGTCTCTGTGTGTGTGTGTGTCTGTGTGTGTGTCTGTGTGTGTCTGTTTCTGCGTGTCTATGTGTGTGTGTCTGCATGTGTGTGTGAATCAGCCTTCACCCTAAGCCCATCACCTCTCTGGCAGGAAGTAGGCAGCATGCTTTACCATAGGTGATCTGGAATCATGGCTGGTCACTGTGTTGATCAGAGTTCTTAAGCCTTTCAAGGCTGTTTTCTTTATAATATGGTTGTTATTGTGTAACTGTTCTCTAGTTCTATTCTCTTCACTTCAAATGCCCTCTGTTCCCGTCCAAAGGTTTTACTTCTAAGTCAGGCTTCGCAAATGTTTGCTGAATGTAATTAGATTCATTTGAATTGGGCTGAATTGAGTTGCACATCCTAAAGAGGCTAAAAGGTCCATAACCCATACCACAGGAGAAAGTGTTAAGGGAATTAAATTTTTAAACATTTAAACTTGAGAAGAAGACATTTCAGGAAGGCATGAGAGATGCCTTCACATGCTTGAAGGGTCTTTGGGGGAGGGCAAGGTGAGCTTTGTTCTCCATCCGTCAGCTGAGAGCCCTTTCTCTTCCACGGTGACCTTGTCTTGTAAATGACTGATGCCCATGTTGGCTCTTCCATTAGATCTTGAGATGCTTTGGGGCGGGACCCATGTCTTTGCTTGCCTTTGTGTCTCCAGCCCTTGGCATGGAGGGAATGCTTCATCAGTGCTTGGTAATGACTGATTTATCATAAATGTTTGTAATATAAACACAAAGCACCTCAATCACACTTTTTAAAAAATGTGTATTTTTAAAATGTAGGACAGAACTCAAAGTCTGACAGATTTCTGAGTTTTCTAGTCGGGGGTGGGGCAGGGTGACAGATTTCTTGTCCTTTGATTCCACCAGGGTAGAGATTTAAGCTTCTATCATTGGCTCTACCCTCAGCAGCCCATGCCGGGCTTCTTTTGACCAACATGCAAACCATCTGTGCTCCCGTCTCTGTGGAGAATTCCTTGTGTGGAGGCAACCACTCATCGATGACTTAGCTGAGAAGTCCTAGAGTTGCTTGTTGAACACAGAGGGCAAGTGACTTGCCCACAGTCATTCAGCTTTTAAATGTCATAGGCAGGATTTGTATCCAGGTCCTCCTGACTCCAATGCCGACACTCTATCCAAAACCTTCTATTGATTCTCCACTGCTCTGTAGATGATGTTCGATGAGTTGAATCGTGATGAATCTGACTTTGATGGCTTGGAGTGGAGGGAATTAAAGGCAAGATTCCTGCATCAAATTAGAGATTGGACTAGATAGCCCCTTCTAACTCAACATTCGAGGATCCTCCATGTGCAAGACCAAAGGCTACTGTGTCTAAGAACAGCATTGGTTTGTGCAGACCTTGCTTTAGGACTGAAAGGTAGAGAGCAGGGGCCATTCTGCCATCAACAGAGGGAGTTTCCTCACCTGTTCCTGACCAGCTCCAGCACACTCACAGGTCAATGGTGACAGTGACACGAATGATGAAATCAGTGCAAATTATGCTAATGTTGACTTCTCTGCCCTTTCCATCCCCCTCCCGTCAGCTCTGTCCTTTTCAGGTCCATGTTGACATCTGCCTCTGGCCACTTCAAGGGAGCAGGTATGCTGGGAAGCAAGGCCCAGGGGAATGCAGCTTGATCAGCTCCCACTCCTGCCCTCTCCCACAGCCATCCTCCTGGGGAATGAGTTCCCATAATACCTCATTCAGCTCAGGAAGTGCCCAAATTGCTTTGGTTTCTTCCTGTCTGGCACAGCCTGTCACATCTTAAGCCAACCTAAGACTTCTCTTGTTTGTATGTGCAGTTGGTGGGCATATGCCTAGCCCTGTCGCTATTTCTTTCTGTTCTTCTTCTTTTCTTGTTTTCACTCCCCTCTGAGTTGTTTTCCTCTTGGACCCACAGGAAGAGGCATTTTTTACATTAATATGGATTTCCCTTTTTATTTCTTTCTCTCCTGGCAAAAACATGGTCCAATTGAAGCCAGACCTCTCATGCTCTGTATTCTAGGCTTTAACATGTGGGGGTCCTCTCTGTGCCCCCCACTGTATAAAAGTATTCAAGTACCCCGAGCTCACGGGCAGGTCATAAGACAGACTACAGGCTATTAGCAAAGTGACTTAGCATTGTTCAGTTCTGACTCCAGGACCTACCTTATGACCTGTGGCTCCTTTCTTTTTATCTAGATGCCACTGAAGGTGACTCTCTATTCTAGACCATGAGCTACCAGCAAGAATAACTCATATTTATAGAGTATTTGAAGGCTTTCCACTCAATCTCCTTACAACATACCCTGTGAGATAAGCAGCACAAATTGGATTTTTGCCTTCACTTTAGAGATGAGGAAACTGAAGCTGAGAGAAGTATGTGATAGCCAGTGTCACTGGCAGGATTTGCACTCTGGTCTCCTCACTCCAAATCCAGTGCTCTGGACACGAGGGCAGGCTATTAACCAGAGAGCTAGACTAGACCAAGTATCTCTTTACCCTAAAGGCCACTAGAGAAGTCCAGACAAGGAATATTCATGGATGCCACTGCAAAGACTGGATGGGGAAAAGGTTCTTGAGTGGGGAAGGAAAAGAAGAGGAGGAAGTAAGAAATTCCAATCTGAGAACAAGGAAAGGGGTAAAGACAGGTCCAATAGCTAACATGGCCTATCCAAAGGAAGATGCAGAGGGAGCTACAGACCATCAAGTGATGGATCACTAAGCATTTATTAAGGTAGACCCTATAGTAGATGCTGGAGATATAGAGGCACGAGTGGCACAGTCCCTGCCCTCAATCTTGAAGTCTTGTTGAGGGGACAAAGGGTTAACATTATGATTTTAATAACCCTGAGAGTTTTAAAATAGCCCAATTAGCAAGCATTTATTAAGCACCTACTATGTAACAGGCATTATACTGGCTGCTAGGAATACAAAGACAAAAACCAAGATTTCTTGCTAAAGTCATAGATAGGCAGCAAGCTGCACAGATGAAATTTCCATATTGGGAGTTTCCCATGCTGACTAGATCACAAATCTTTCTCATGTCCATATATCAAATTCCATTACGATAACCTCAGAGATACAAGAAAACCACTTTCTAAACCTTAACATGTTGGATCAAGTTGAGTTGTCACTCCTATTGTCCATTTCTACATGCAGCCAAATGATTTCCAAAGCCAAGCCAATGACCCACTTATCTCAAACAACCTTCCATGAAAACAAAGTCCATTACAACAAAGTAACTATCTAGTCCCATAGAAGCTGTAAGGGGATTTGGCCTAGACTTACTTCCAGAGCCCATCTCTACTTGTAAGCAAAAAGCTACATGCTGGGAATGCTGCCCAGAATGGAAAAGAAGGCATTCCAAATGAAGTTTCCAATAAAGTCATGTTCTCTTGGCTTCATAGCCCATCATTGTGCAGTGTTTCATGCTGTTCAACCTTAGAAAACTAAGGGATGTTTCATATGACCCTGACTCTAGAAACTGTATGACCCAGAGACAGTCATTTCTCTTGTCTAGGTCTTAGTTTCCAACTCTGTAATTTGAAGGGGATGGGTTACATGGATTTTCCAGTCTGTTTAAGCTTTACATCTCTGAAACTAATCCAAAGCTTTACATCTCTGAAACTAATCCAAAATTGAATAGAGCACCAAGCCTTGAGTCAAGAACACCTGAGTTCAAATCCAGCCTCAGACATTACTAGCTGTGTGACCGTAGGCAAGTCACTTCACCCTGTTTGCCTCAGTTTCCTTACCTGTAAATTGAGTTGGAGAAGGAAATGGCAAATCACTCCAGTATCTCTACCAAGAAAATCCCAGATGGGATCATGGAGAATCAGACACAATTGAAACAGCTGAATAGGAACAACAAAATTATCCAAAAGATGAAGTGAAAAAAATAATACAAACAACCCTGAGTGTGTGGTTTCTAAAGCTGTAGAAAGTTACATAAGTCCTCAGAATGCTGGTGCACAATACCAACAGAATGACAATAAAGCTTGGACAGCAGCACAGTGTGGTGGATAGAGAGCTCCCTCAGTGGCAGGGAGACCCCGTCCTGCCTTTTCTTACACTAGTGGGTGACCCTGAACAAAGGCATTTCCCCTCTTAGTGCCCCCAGGCAGAGCTCTAAGTGCAGAAAAGGTGCCACCTGGAATTTTCAGAGGGAGTTTCCTCACCTGGGAGTGTTTTGTCCATTGATGAAATCATTGATTTAGATCCATGTATTGTGTATGGCCCATAGATGACTGTAGATCTGTATACACACATAATATACATATCAGCATTGTATATACACATACATTTATCTGGCACATATGGTATATATAAAATCAGATATATGTTTTTATGTAAAAACATTATATTTACTACGTGGTTCAGCTTCCTCACATTATACCTGCCCCATTTAGATGTCTCATGCCTAATTTTCAGCTGCTCCCAGCTTGAAATTAGGAAAACCCTTTTGCTATTGCTGCTGCTCAAAAGCTGGGGTCAGTGCCAGAAGCTTCTGGAGGACAGAGCTGCTAAGGATGCCGTGTTTCACTGTTTTTCAGTCTCTACCATGCGGTTTTCTGCCTGTAATGCATTAACTGATGAAGAGCTGGGGTCCAGAGAAGAGGGAAAACCAAACTCCTGGGCTGCTTTGTTTCTGCCTTGAAAATGCAATGTCCATTAGCTACAAAGTTCCCATTTTCTGTCTCGAGAAATTTGTTTTTTGATTTCAAATAAATGGCTTAATTCACAGAATCCCAGAATTTGCAAATGGAAGAGACCTCAAGAGGTCTCCAGCATACCTGGCAAAAGGTCTTCCAGCCACCATTTTAAAATGCTGTTGTCACTTCTGGAAAACAAGATGGTGGAGAAATCAGTAAATCCTTATAGCTCTCCTATTTCCACCTTGAAGCAGCCACAAAATAGCACCCCAAACAAATCCTGGAGTAGCAGAACAAGCAAAAAGGTGGTGTGAAAAAGTCCTTTAGCCCAAGAAACTTGGAAGATGGGCAAGAAAGGTCTGTCTCACCTGTGAAAAGTGGAATGCAGTCCAGGACAGGAAGGGTCCGAGCAAGCTGGCAGCAAGCCCCACCTCAGCAAAGCAGCAGGAGATCCTGAGCCCCAGTATGGTGGAAGAGGCAAATGGTAACACCAGCACCCCCCATGTGCCCCAGCATAGGCAGGGGAATGGGCAGACTCCAGCTCCAAGAACTGCCAAGTGCTTCAGCATAGCCCTGGACAAACAGATAGTGTCCAGAAACCAGACAGCCACATGCTTCACTGTAGCCCCAGAGAAATGCAGAAACACCCCACCAGCCTCAGCACCTACCAGACATAAGCGCTAGGACTCAAGCACAGCATCAGCTAAGCTGCCGAGTCCCTGTAGCCTCCAACAGCACCAGTCATCCCCCACCCTATCCCCTCAGAATAGCACCAGACAAGAGCGTTCCAGGTGGGCCTCAGGACCACATCAGTGCAGGACCAAGTGAACAGTCAGGGCCTATAGCCCCCAGCACAAGAAGCCTAAGATAGTACCCCTTCCTCCCTAGGAGCAGAGGTCAAATGTAAAAGAAAGGAAAAAGGCCAACAAAAATAAACAAAAAACAACAAAAATAGAATCTGACCATAGAAGGTTATTACAGTGACAGGGAAGATCAAGACACAAACTCTGAGGACAACAACATCAAAATACCTATGGGCAAAACCCCAAAGAAAAATGCAAAGTGTTCTCAAGCCCAGAAAGAACCCCTGGAAGATCTCAAAAGAGAACTTAGAAATTATATGAGAGAGGTCGAAGAGAAATTGGGAAAAGAAATGAGAGAGATGCAAGAGAATTACAGAAAAAAGGAGTCAACAGTTTGGAAAAAGAAAATAGCTTGTTAAAAAGTAGAATTGGCCAAATGGGAAAAGAATAGGGCAAGTGGAAGTTAACGACTCTATGAGACATTAAGAATCAATCTAACAAATTCGAAAGAATAAAAAAGTAAAAGAAAATACAAAGTACTAGTTGTACGACCCTGGGCAAGTCACTTAATCCTTCTTTGCCTCAGTTTCCTCATCTATGAAATGAGCTGAAGAAGGAAATGGCAAACCACTTCAGCAGCTTTACCAAGAAAGCCCCAAATAGGGTCAGGAAGAGTCAGACCTGACTGAAAGGACCAACACAACACCAGCAAAGGACCCTGGGATACAGAGTCACTACCGCCCTACCCTTAGAAGGCAGGGCCTGTGCCTAAGACTTCAGGCAGCTCAAAACAGAGCCCAGTGAACAAGCCCTTCCTGAAAACACGACACCACAATCACACGTCTGCATTACTGTACCACAGGACGTCTTGCCTGAGTTTCTTGCTCAAGCTCCTATCAATCCACACTCATTTCCAGGAAATGCATCCAACCTAAACACCAGCCCAATGACTGTAGCATTTTCAATTCTCTTATGTTGGGTGAGGATGAGAGAGAAGAAGGTTAAAGTAGGCCTTCCTTCCTTCCTTCCTTCCTTCCTTCCTTCCTTCCTTCCTTCCTTCCTTCCTCCCTCCTTTCCTTCCTCCCTCCCTCCCCTCTCCTTCCTTCCCTCTCTCCTTCCTTTCTTCCTTCCTTCCTTCCTTCCTTCTTTCCTTCTTCCCTCCCTCCCTCCCCCCTCTCTCTCCTTCCCTCCTTCCCTCTTTACTTCCTTCCTTCTTTCCTTCCTTCCTTCCCTCCTCCCTCCTTTCCTTCCTCCCTCCCTCCCCTCTCCCTCCTTCCCTCCTTCCCTCTTTCCTTCCTTTCTTCCTTCCTTCCTTCCTTCTTTCCTTCTTCCCTCCCTCCCTCCCCCCTCTCTCTCCTTCCCTCCTTCCCTCCTTCCCTCTTTACTTCCTTCCTTCCTTCTTTCCTTCCTTCTTTCCTTCAGAGTACATAACTCTGCTGCCTCCTCACTGCCACAAGCCAACACTCCTTTCTCCTTGATCAGGTACCACCTTCTCCCCAAAGTCACCAGGTTAGTGAAGCAGACTTTACTGACATCATTACCTGGTATTATCTCATTTGAGACTTTTAACAGCCTGCCATGGTCAGGATCATGGGAAGTGAATTAACTCTCCTGAAGTCCCATAGCTTGTGATTGCTGGTGGTGGGATTTGAATACATCTCATGGGCAAGTTTGTTCTTCCATGCTCACACCCAGGAACATAGGAACATAGTAAAAATCTAGATCATAGATATTGAGACAGAAAGGCCCTTCCAGGTTTTCTAGCCAAACCTCCTAAATTTACAGATGAGGAAACTGAGGCCCAAAGACATGGAGTGTAGTAGTAGTAAGAAACAGAGCTAAAGTCTGAACCAGGTCCTTGCATGCCAGCCTCCAGCTTTCTACTGCATCATGGTAACTGGCATTTGGAGAACATTAAAGTTTGCAAAACATTCAACATTAAGGATCTCATTTGAGCCTCACAGGAACCCCATGAGATCCGTGCATGCCATTGGAGTTATTCTCTTCCTTTTAGAGATGAGGAAACTAAGTCTTAGTGATATGGAGAAACTTACTCAAAATCGTGTAACTAGTAAATGGCAAGGGTAGAATTTGAACCCAGGACTGAAAGCTTAGTGTCCTGAATAACTTAAGATTTGTTTTAAGTGAACATTTCTCTCCTTTCCATTTGGCACGACATAACTTAATTTTGTTTTGGTTGTTTGATGTTTCCTTGGCCTCCTGTGCCAGCCCTCAATCTCCAAGTGCATCTGGTTGGAGCCTAAAGCTAATCACACACATTGGCTTATAGAGCACAGAGCTAGGGCAGATGGAGCACAGGGAGCTTAGCCATAAGTTCATTGGCCACGGGCTGGCCCCAGGGATCCCTGGGAAGACCCAACAGATAGAGCCCAAAGAGGCTCAGAGAAGTCTGGCAGATCCCAAGAGGTCAGATGCTTGAGCTTGTTCAGAGGCAGCCATCTGTGAGTCAGCATTTGTTAACACCTGATGGGCCAATAATGATCCGAATTGAGAGAAAGCTTTATTGCATTGTATGAACCCAGGCCCACCCCCACCTGTCTGGGAAGCTGGCCCACCTCTCCCTGCTGCTTAGAGATCCTTGCCAAGGACCAGGATTATGCCGACCAGAAGCCCGGTCAGATGATTGAAGCAAGTTTTCTCACCATTCTACATCTCAAGCAACCCCGTATGGTTCTCTCTTTCTCTCTCTCCT
>NW_023494420.1:0-28547 GCF_011100635.1 Trichosurus vulpecula
GCCTCCTACACTGGATGTCAATGCAGAAATTAGTATTCATCATGAGATGAGAAGGTTGAAAGGGGAGTTTACTTATGTTTCGAAAGAGCAGATCATCCCTCAAGCATGTGAGGGTATAACAGCTCCTGCGGTTACTGGCTCCTCTGGGAAGGTCTGGCCCCTGGCTGTCCCAGGGCAAAGTTTTGGGTATGACTATTGGAGTTGGGCCACCTTTGGAATAATGACTCGTCTCTCTATAGACAAAAGTCTCTGCACACAGTGGCTCTCAGCACAAGAATTCCAGGCAGTAGCAGCTGATCCTCCAGCAACGCCAAGGTCAAGAACAATGGTGAGCAGGCTAATGTTATGGTCAGAGCCAAGAAACAAACAAAAAACCCACTAAAGTTCCTTGAGAAAATTTTAGCTAAACTACATCTGACCAAGAATCCTAAAAGGTTAGACTGCCATTCTTGTTCAGAGAGCCTACAGGCAATTACGTAGGCTGGGCATTGCAAGCGGGGCAGGCAGGACTCTGGACACGGAGTCTAAAGACAAATGCTTCAATTCTGGCTCTGCTCCTTGCTGCCTGTGTGTATGCAGACTATGGGAGTGGACACCCTTACTTTACACGTCATCTGCCTCGTCTGGCAAGTGAGAGGGCTGGAATAGAGTGGGGCTTCTTAACCATTTTGAGTCTCATGGACACGATTGTCTGGTGTCTGCTGAAGCCCAGGTACCCCTTCCCAGAATAATGTTTTAAATGCATAGGACTACAAAGAAAAACAATTATGTTGTAATTAAGGTGTAACTTCTCCCACCTGAATTCATGGACCCCATGAAATCTAATTATGGACCCCTATATTATGGTCCATAGAGCCCAGGTTCAAAACCTCTGACCAGATGCTATCTCAGGGTCCTTCCTGCTCTTCATACTCTGGTCCTTTTATGTAAATGCCTTCCAACAGAAATGTGATCATCCAAATTGCAACTAACTTTGTCTCTCCCTCATTTTCAAAAGGAAGAAAAACCAAGAAAAAACTCCACAAAGCTTCCTATTAAGGTATGTGGGATCTCATGTTGAAACTTAGATTCTCAGATTTTATAATCTGAATGTCAATTTGAGAACTGTTAGAATCATATTGTTAAAGACCATTTTTTGCCATGTTATGTTTTCACAACCCTAGGCAAATATGTTCAGAATTATACAGTGCCACACATAAATTCTACCTCTGGGGATAGAATATTTGCCAATGAAGTATCAGCTTAGAAAGTATTTACTTTGTTTACTGGAACATCACAGTGTTTAAATACTCTCTAATAATCTAAGAGAGAAAAAATATTTAAAAAGACCAAAAATATAGGCACTTAATGAAATAGTTACTGTTAAGTCTAAAGAATGTGAAATAAAATGGAATGGCCATTGGTCAGTTCAGACCTGGGCCCTACTCATTTGAAGAGATCATTTCTTTGGACACCTATAGGTCAATACTTCCAACATCTGTGAGTGTTGGTGTGAACCTCCCTTCCATCCAGGGTGATCTCACAGCTCCCCCAGACTTGGGAGAACTCATTACCCTGTGGTCAATCTGGGGAGAAGCTTCTCAGAATTTAGCCTGGCTGATCCTCAGATAACAGATACATCACGTGTCACCAATCACGCACTTGACCTTTCCAGCTTGGTGGGACCTGCCAGAGATTGGACTCCTCTGTCATGGGCTTTGGGAACCCTGACTCGCCTCCATGATGAAGCACTAAATGATGACTTCAACGGAAGTTGGTTGTCTATATCATTTGGAAGTTAGAATATAAGACCTGAGGAAATTGTTTCCCTCCGTAGTTGTGTTTGCATTATGCCAAAGCTACCTGACTAAAGAAAAGCATTAAAGATTTGGCCATTTGCATATTTAGTCTATACCCCACGGAACTTCTGCCCTTGTCCTTGAGATAGTACAGCCCCTTTCATTTGGAAGTTCTGCCCATAATGAATGTTTTTCCAAAACAACTCCCCAGTTCCCTCTCACTTCCATGACTTACCCTTCTGTCTAAGCAAGAATTCTCGAACACACTCTCTTTGAAAGGATTTTATTTCATTAAGCAACGTTTTCTCATGTAATCACTGATCATGAAACCATGGAAAGAGCACATGGAGGCAAAAGATCTGGGTTCAAATTCTGGCTCCACCACTTTGACTAGCTCTGTGACCATGAGTAAGTCACTTTAATGCCTGAACCACAGCTTCCTTACCTGAAAAAATGGAACAATGCTTCTAAGGTACGAGAGGCACCAGATTATTGTGAGGATATAATAACCCAAAATGTGTGTGAAGATCAAGAGATCTGGCCATGTCACCTCCCCTGCTCAGTAAGCTGCAGTGGCTTCCTATTACCTCCAGGATTAAATAGGATGTTCTCTAGTTGGCATTTAAAGCTCTTCACAAGCTGGTCCCTTCTTACCTTTCTAGTCTTCTCATACTTAACTCCCTTCTACACAGTCTACAATCTAGCCCAACTCACCTTGTTGCTACATAACACTTCGTCTCCCAACTCCATGCCTTTGCATTGGCTGTCCCCCATGCTTGGAAGGCTCTTCTCCCTCCCCTCTTCAGCCTGTTTCCTTGGCTTTCATCAAGATTCAGCTCAAACTGCACCTTCCCCAGTGTACTTTGGCCATTCCCCCAGCTGCTAATGCCCACCTCTTTAGAATTACCTTTTAGTTGTTTAGTCATTTTTCAGTCATGTCCAACTCTTGGTGACCCCATTTGGGGTTTTCTTGGCAAAGATGCTGGAGTGGTTTGCCATTTCCTTCCCCAGCTCATTTTACAGATGAGGAAACTGAGGCAAACAGGGTGAAGTGACTTGCCCAGGGTCTTACAGCTAGGAAGTGTCTGAGGCCTGATTTGAACTCAGGAAGAGAAATCTTTCTGACTCCACGCTGGATGATCTGTGCACTATGATGCCCCCAGCTGCCCTTTGTAGGTTATTTACATGTGTCCTTCATCAGAATCCTTGAGAGCAGGGACTGATTTTCTGTTTTGTATTTGTTTTTGCCCTTCTTTGTAGCCTAAGTACTCATCACAGTGCCTGGAACATAGTAAGCCTTTCATAAATGCTTGTTGGCTGACTGACTCATTGACAGCAGGCTGGGATGGGTGGCAGTCTACAGGTAACATTCACGTTGATGCGATTCCCAGCTTCCCTGGAGCACTAGAGTATCTAAATGTGAGCTGTGCTTATTATTCCCTAACAGCCGAACACTCCTCCTCCCCAGACTGCGGGGGTACAAGGGCATACCCCCTGATAATTTCACCTGAGGGGGGCTGCTAATTTACCAAAAGCAATTTCCAAAGTGTCATCAGAGCCCTGCGTTGCAGAGGGATTCAAGGCCTGCTTCAGCTAAAACACTGACGCTTTTCCAAGGTCCTTTCATCGATAGGAGGCCTCTGTCTTGTGGGTCTGTGGGGTGGGGGGGATGGTGGGGGCTGGAATAAAAAGATCCCTAAAAGCTATTGGATCACAGGAGATAGTCCTTTGGCAACTGCTTCCTTTGCCCTATTCTGCAGGGACATATAGGGCCTTTGGAAAAGGCACTTCATTTGTCAGGGTTAGGGGCCAGACATCCTGATCGAAATTGCTGGATAGGAGGTAAGTCTGGCAAAGCTTGGCTCATTTCTCTCCTTCCAGCACCGTTCACTTTCCTTGAACTTTGAGCAAACCCCTGAGAGCCCTCACTGTGGGGTTTGGGATGGAAGAAGGGCTTTTGCTTCTCTCTTCCTGCTCAAGCATTTATGAGATGTCTAGCATACTTGATCCCAAGGCTGTGATAGAGAGCCCTGTGAAATGCTTTGGAGAAAGGGCATCACTCTCATTACTATTCTTTGTTCTTATGAGTAGGAAAGAACCTCAAATTACAGTTCAACTATCTGCCTGTTAACTAAGGAGTCCCACCAATTGGGGGGCCCATCTTCAGAGACAGCTCCTTTAGCAACTGCTTAAAGCACATCATCCCCTTTCTCCTCTGGGGTCTTGTTACTTATTCCCCATAGCATATCAGGCATTTGAACATTTTTGTGTTTTACAAAGAGCATCATTGCCTTTTACTAAGTCAGGGGTGGGAAAACTCCAGCCACAGGGCACATTCAGCTTGGGGGGCCAATATTGAACAGGCCTGGTGCCACAGACCACAGAACAATCACCACCTTCCCCAACTATATCTGACTTTGAGCAGTCTGAGGTTTTAAAGGATAAAAAGTAGCAGAAGAATTGTGAACAGGGGTTCTGAATCTAATTAGCATTTCAATGATCTCCTCGTCCAATCTAATGAGCTCTTCTCAATCTTCATCCTTCTCCTGTTGGACTGCTGCTGAGCACTCACTTTTCCAATAGACTTCTCTGGATTTACATGTGACTGCTTCTTCCTGGTTCTCCTCACACCTTCCTGACAACTCCCTCTACTTCTCCTTTGCTGACTGATTCATCATCCCTGCTATGCCCATTAACTGTGGTTGTACCCCCAACGCTCTGTCTCAATCTGCCTGGATGGAAAGCATGATAGAAATGCTAGCTATTCTTAACATTGGTGATCTCCCCATCACCCATAGGTTCACTTGGCATCTCTATGCAAATGACTCCCAGACCTAGATCTCCCAGCCCTAGTCTCTCCTGAGCTCCAACCCCACACACATCATGAATTGCCTATTGGACACTTAGAATTGGATGTCCTGTATACATATCCACCTCAATGTGGTCAAAACAGAACTCATCATCCTTCAGAGTATCATAGGCTCATATATTTAGACCTAGAAGGGACCTAAGAAGACCACTGAGTCCAATCCCCATGTTTTACAGATGAGGAAACTGAGGCACAGAGAAGTTAAGTTACTAGGCAAGGGTCACATAGGTAATGAGTGTCAGAAGTAAGATTTGAACCTGTCTTACTGACTCCGAGCCCAGTACCCTACCCACAATACCATGCTGCTTCCATCTCACATGGCAAATCTGGTTGATTTTTGCTCTACAACATGTCCTAAAACTGTCTCCTTCTCTCTAGTCACACGACAGGCTCTCATCATCTCTCTCCTGGATTATTGCAACAGCTTCTGAATTAGCCTCCTAGTCTCTCCTTTCTCCAATCTGTTATCTACACATCTGCCAAAGTGCTATGGGTGATTTTACTAAAAGGCCAGATGTGACTACATCATTCCCCTACTTAATAAACTCCATCAACTCCAGCTCTGTTGGACTCCATGACCCCAAGAGTCAAATGTGAAATCTTCACCAAGCCTCCTGAAGCCTTCTTCTCTTCCTTCTTTGTGTTGAGGCAGCCACCATCCTTCCAGTCACCCAGGCTAACAAACTTGACTCTTCATAACTCTTGGTATTTCTGTCTCCACCCCAGCTTTTGTGTCTCTACCTTTCTGTCTACCCACTGGTGCAAACTTTCATCATGTCTTACCTGGACTATGGCAACATCCACCCATTTGGTCTCCTGCCCTTAAGTCTCTCCCCACTCCAGTCCCCAACCTCCCCTTGCTTGTGATAATATTATATCCAGAGCCGAAAAGAGTTGTGACTGCCTCTCTCCTTTGGGGGACTGCAGGTACAGAATAGCATATACATTTTCTAATCTGGTCGCTGTGTTCTTTGCTTTTGCTTACTTGTTTTCTTTGGTTACAAGGGCAGGGCTTCACTAGGTTATAGGGCTATATACAGAAATGGATGTAAAATTAAAAACCAAAAGTATCAATAAAGCTTTGTTTTTAGCATAGTATTCATCCATTCATCCCATGGACAAGCGTTCAATTCCATCACAATAAACAACAGTAATAAAGATAATAAACCACTTGTAAGATGCTATAGAGCAGGTTCTAGGCTGGGTACTAGATGAGAAGACCAAAGGGAACAGTTCCTATCCTCACTGTGCTTGTATTTGTGCTTCAGATCCCTGGGATTATTCAATGTTCTAACAGGGAGTAGAGACTGAGGATGGTTTGAAAAGCGCCACAGGCCAAGGCCCTAGAACTCGGGGTGGGGGTACTCCTCATCCCCTTAGCAGACAAGCTTCACATGTCCGGCCCAAGGTCAGAGCTTTCAGTCACTGTCTCAGGGCAGCACCAACTTACCATCTGTATCTCTTGGGGAACACGTTCCAATTGTGTTTCTATGTGTATGTGTGTGTGTGTGTGCGCACACATGTGTGGGTTATGTGTGCATGCACATGTATGTAGATGTGTGTGTATGAGCTTGGGGAGGTGATAAGGGATTGGAGGATCTCCATGGGGCTCATCTCTTGTCAGTAGAACCCCTGGTCAACTAGTAGCTGTGCCGCAGGTTAGCTCACAGACTCCTGAATTGAGGCCATAATCTGCATATAATAGCTGCTTTCCAAAACATTTTTAATTGGACTGAGACCCCATCTTTGCTCTATTCTAGGCTGTTCTCTGATTCCCCAAATCCTCCTAAGCCTAGAGTGAATGGCATCTCCTCCTTGAAACCTTTCTGAGCTGCCTCTTCATGCACTGGGACCACCCTCCCCCATCCCCCAGGTGTGCCTCTCTCACCTGCTTATCATAATCTGACTCACACTCAAGTTATTTCTGTCCCCTCTGATCTCATCCTCTGAAGCAACTTCTGAAAACTTAGCTATGCTTGGAAGTCTCATCTTATTCCTCAGGGCATAGACTAGGGGAGTGTGTGGAGCTAGAGATAGACACCTAGCCATTAGGGAGAAATACTCATGCAGGATGCTGTTGTTATCAGAAGCAGCAGCTCTCTCTCTGCTGACATGCAGTTTACTCTGGAAGAGCATGGACCAAGAACAGGGAGCGTTCCTCATCCATCTTTGCCTCCCCTGCATAGGGCCCTGTTCCTAGGAGGTTCTGGAAGGAGGGGGGATCAGATTATCCTTCTGTGACCCCCTTCTCACTTTGACTGGATGTTACAACTTCACCCACCACCGCCAAGACACATGGTGGCAATGACTTTGACCCTTCATTCTAGTTGGAAGACCCCAAGAATGACCGGGGCCAAGCAAGAAGACATGGCCTTTCTCTGAGCTGTTTTGGTCTTTTCAACATGCATCCAATATTCATACATTTGCTTCCGTTGAGAAAAGTGATGAAATCTAACATAACTTTGAGCAAGGAAGAGAGAGAGAGAGAGAGAGAGAGAGAGAGAGAGAGAGAGTTTTACCTATTGAGATGCCAAGCCTTTAACTGGTCACTCATGCACACAAGCTCACATTGTTTGTTTCTCTTTCTCCCTCCCTCTTCCTCCTCCTTTCTTCCTCCATATTCTCTTTCCTCCATTTTCTATTCTGTTTTCATTCTCTTTGCTCCCTTCTTTCTCTGTATCTCTCCTACCTTCTCTTGCTTATATTTTCATCCTTTCTCTATCTCTTGCCCTTTCTCTCTCTCCCCTCCTCTCTTGTATTCTCTCTCTCCTTTATTCTCACTCTCTTCCTCTGCTCTCTTCTTTCTTTGTATCTCTTCTACATTATCTGTCTGTCCTGCTTTCACTCACTCTGATTTTTCTCCGTAGCTTCCCTGCATTCTCTCCCTCTGTCTCTCTCTCTCTCTCTGTCTCTCTCTCTCTCTCTCTCTTTCTCTCTCTCTCTCTCTCTCTCGTATTCTCATTATCTCACTCTCTTTGCAGGACTGGATAAAAGAGGCTGCAAAATGTACTCAACCAGCAGGATAGAAGAGGATGCCATGGCCTTTACTTTCCCATTAAGTTCCAGGAAAAGCCAGGCTGTGAGAAGACCTTTGTGGATCCGTGAATGTGCTAAACACTTGATAGGCCAGTAAATCAGCTACTGTCATGCACGCATTTCATCTCTTTATGTTCATTTCAATGAATAATTTCCAGTGACTAGTAACCAACACTATCATAAAGGGGAGCCATTATGCCTTGGTTCCATCAAATGGCATTGAAAGGAAAGACATTTCAGAATACCTTGGCAGTGACAACTGGTTTTTTTTTTTGATAAATACTAATGTAAACCTTGGTAGTTATCACAAATAGCTGTGTGTACCTACAGTCGGGCCCAGACATCATTATGCGCTGGAAGAAAAATGTGATCAGGCTTCCAAGGCAAATCTTCTCCCTGTGTTTATTCTCAAAAAGCTCTTTGTTTCTTTTCAGGGAGGCAAAGGTGAACACAAACATGGCAGACCAGGTCATTTTTAGATCTTGTATCTGCTATAATGAGATGATGTTAAAATGCTTCATTAAATACAACAAAAGACAGAAATCCTATTTGCAAGGTATATGATTGAATTTGTTTCTTTTTTCTTTGTTGGATACATTAGGAGATTCTCTTTAAGTTTTATCGATGACATCTACTCTGTTTCACACCAGCTGTTTCCTGATATAGCAGTTCCCCAATACCACCATTTCCACCATGGCCATGAAACATCCCTTGATATCACAGGAAAAAACAAGTGAGTAAAAGCAACTGACAAAAAGACTGCTCCTCTCTACCAAAAGGAGGAAAGACTATTTCAGCATGTCATCTCCAAAGCTAAGATTAAGCAGTGCTGCAATGCAGCAAAGGTCAGCTGTCTGTCCAGGTGGCTTTCATTTATATTGTGGTGATCAACGTGCCTACTGTTTTCCTGGTTCTGCACCAATCAGAGCATTCGCATCAGTTCAGATGAGATTTCTCATGCTTCTCCAAATTGCTCCTATTTGTTCATTCTTATGTAATTGGGTCAAAGACCTTTGATTTCACCAATATGGAAATTTGTTCTGCCAAAACAGCTCACAACCCATCTATAATTTATAGTTTCAAGGAGTTGCTTGAGAGTCAGGGAGGTTAGATGACTTGCTATAATCACTCAGATTGAAGGTGTCCAAGGCAGAATTTGAATTTGTGCCTCAGTTTATCACTTTTGAAGGAACAAAATCATCACATTAGTCTTATATCACAATATATTTTGCCATCCCCCAATCCACTTAGGAACAATGTCTGAACAGCCAAAGCCAATAAGCTATCACCCCCTTAAAGCCAAGAGAAACTCATGAGTGGACTGAAGAATAGTTATTAAAGAAGATTCAACATGGAGATTTCTATTGCAGATACAATATGTCTCAGGAAATAAGTCCCCCATTACTGGTTGACCACTTATCTGGGTATCACACGTGACCTCTGAGGCCTTTCAAACTCTGAAATCTTCAGCTGCAATATTGTAACAGGAGAGAAAAGGAAGGACAAGGACAAATGAGAACATTAGAGGAAATGATAAGCCATTTTCAGAAAGAGCAGTCTGATGAAAGAATGCAGTAGGGCTGGATTTCATCAGTTAAAGACCAAGGTCTAGAGACAAGATCACACTGACCGGGACGCTCTTTTTCAAACTTGCCAGGTTCCTGACATTGGGCTCATAATCCCCTCTGCTAATGCAGTGAATAACTTTCTATTTAAATTACTTATCAGTGTGGGGAAAGGGAAGCAAAACAGACCATTAATGCTCAGATAATAGAAAATGAAAATGAGTAATAAGAAAAGCCTTTTCTCTTGGAGAAAAAAACCACAGCCTGCAGAAACAGAATTTTTAAGCACTCGGAGTCTCATTCCTGATGTGTTAAAGATACATTTGGGCTGATCAGAACAAGTTTCTTCAGTCAAAACACATTACTTCTCCCAGAAACTGCTGTGACTAATACTTTATCTGCTGCAAGAAAAAAATCACCTTGCTCTTGGTATAACAACTGGCTACTCCCCTTGGCTTCTGAAGAGGTAGAAATGCAACCTGAGACAGAAGATCCCAATAGCTCCCAGCTCCTGGGCTACTTCTCTGTGGAAAACCCAGGATGGAGTAGATTCCACCTAGAGCTGAAATGAGATGGGGCAGACCCTCTGAGGAAACACCCAAGGGAACAGTGGCAGTGGTGGCCAAGGATGCTGGATAAGTAATTATATCAGCCCAACATGGGGCCTACGACACTTAGCCAGTGTAGACAGGGCACTTAAGCTAAGTTACACAAATGCATCTAGATCTCTCTGACATGGATGTTTCTTCCAATATTGTTGATATCTACATCTTCCATATGACCACAGGGGTACCACCTCCCTCTGGGAGCCTTCTTCTACAGCCATGAATATCATGAAGAGACTGCTGGAGCACACACACACACGCGTGCACACACGCTTACACACACACATCTTGGATCACGCACATCTTCGATGCCATCCTCCTCCTAATAGGTTACGAGTGTCAACTCCCTCCCATCCATCATCCTTTGGGCAATCCTCATTTTTACTCATTTGTTAGAGGCTGTTATGTCCCAAGATTCATAACCTCCCAAAGCCAATGGCATTAATAGGATGATCAATACAATTAACACCGACAGACATATTCTTTACTGCAGATGCAGTGCCCGATTCAGCCCTGGGTGAACTGGGCAGCTGCTGGGAGCAGAAGGGGAGTTAAAATGAAGCAGAAAGAAATAGCCCCAGATTCCCTTGATTTTTGTTTGCATGAATCCTTAGTGTTTCCAGTTCTGCTGGCTAAGAGTTACATAGTCTTAAGCTTGTCAGCAAGGACCACAGGGGGCTATGTACTAAGGGCTGGACAAGGGACATTCAGACAGGCCTTCAGATAGTAGTAGGGAGCCAGAGATATAGTGGACAGTCACAGGGTCCCAAGGCACTATTTGGGAAGCCTCCAAAGCAGTGTCAGGGCTAGGATTGAAAGGGTAATTTAGCAGGGTTCTCTTAAACCCTGGGTAGTAGAGGCCAGAAGGATTGTCATAGCACAGATGGCACCAATGGATCTGAAGAGTCCCACTTTACCTATGGATCTCCTCTCCAGAGGCCCAACAGTCTGAAGAAGGTCAATGACAGCAGGCCTGGGCAGTTATTTGCCTTGTGATTCTGGAAATTGACCTAGCTGGCTGTGGCCAGTCAAGGTAGGAGACACGTATTTGCAATGATGTGGGTGGATTGAAACATCCACCTGAGCAGGGCAGGGATTTCAAAGAAGGGCTAGATGTCAATCGGTTGGCATGGTCTCAGGAGGTTGGGTAGTACAGTACAAAGAGTGGGTCTAGAGTTCAAGGATCTGGATTCGAATCTTTCCTTTGTCATTTGTGGCCTGTGTGACCTTACAGGACTTCCCCTCCCCTCTGAATCTCAGGCTCCTCCTCTCTAAAATGAAAAAGTTAGACTAGGCACATTCTAAGGCCCCTCCTAGCTCTTAATGTATGATCTCATGATCCTTTGTATTCTGCCAGGGATAGCTTAAGCATCCTCTGGGTTGGAAGGTGTGGGACCATGTTCTGGGACTGGGCTAGGCCAGGTCTTACTCCTTTTGGGTCTTCACTGTCAGATTCCATCCCTTCTGTGGGCCCTAGCAGTGAGGAAGGGGTACTACTTACTGATGCCATGCTTGATCTAACAGTGGCCTGGGGGCCCTTTGTTATAAGCTAGATCAGCTCGAGTTTCTCTGCTCAGTGGCTCTGTCTTGTCTGGCAGCCCTTGGGAGGTCTCCTTCCTCTCCGTCTGGCTTCCTTCCCTGGCAAAATCCCCGTCTCAGGCCAGAAAGGAGCCTCCCTAGATGACATCTTTTTGTGCCAGGAGCTCAGGCTCCAGGCTGCTAACACACTATGAAAGCCATAAATGATACCAAAAGGGAAAATGAGGCCACCTTTAACCCCACAAGTGTGAGTCACAAAGACAGCCATAGAGTTGTCTGTGTGTGCCAAGCCACATGAGGCACGGTGGGGAAGGCAGTTAGAGACAGCTCAAAGGTGCTTCTTATCAAGAGGGTACAGCCAAGGTCAAGGTCCCTGGTTTTAGGTGAAGCCAGAGGCCAGGAGAGGTAGAGAGAGACCCAACCCCCTTGCTCTGTGTGCTCCACATCTCTTGACTGCACTTTCTTCTCTGTGAAAGAATGTTGAATACACCCCTACCATGTATTTCTATATTTTCATATAGTTACATATATATATTTGTATATAGTATACATAATATACATCATAAAGACTAGATGGGAGAGATGTTGTGCAGGTGGAAAGGGCAAGATCTGGCAACTGACTGGATATGTGGGGTGAGGGAGAAGGAGGGGTCCAGAATAATGCCAAGGTTAGGAAACTGCAAGCCTGGAAGGAGGGTGGTGATGTTTGTTTGGAAAATGGGCAAAGAAGATGATATGGGGAGAAACCTGAGTTCAGCCTTAGCCATGTTGAGTTGGAAATGTCCAGTAGACAATTGATGCTCTGAGTCTAAAGCTCAGGGGAGAGACTGAGGCTGACGGCATCTGTACAGAGCTGATGAGAGCCGACGAGGTAACAAAGATAGAATAGAGGGAAAGAGAAGCGGGGTCAACACTTTGGGGAATGTTCACAGCTAGTGCTATGATCCAGGTGATGACCTAGCCAAGGAGGCCGGGAGGAGAGGGACCAAAAGCAGAGAGGGGAGGGGAGGCAACAGTGCCAGATGAAGGACAGAGAGCAGGAAGGAAAGGACCATCTGTCACCACTCGCTCATTTATCCCCTTCACAGCTGATCACGTGATTTTCTGAAGGAGTTAGTCTAGTCACATGACTCCTCTGTTCAATAAAGCCCAGTAGCTCCCTATTACCTCTTGTATGGGTTATTAATGCCTCTATTGGGCATTTAAAGCCCAAGTCCCTTTTATGGGGATATTAGATATCAAATATTCTCTTTCATTCACTCTACACTCCAACCAAACTGGCCTTGTGGTTCCTGACACAAAATACTCCATCTCTCATCTCTATGTCTTTTCACTGACTGTCCCCAATCATAATCTGAAATCATTAATCATATAAAAATGATTCATTTGGACCTCTACTCTATTTCAATCAGTGTTAATCAGCTTGCTACTTTACATAAATCATATCGGGATAATTAGATAAGATAGTAGACCTCAAACTTTAATCCGATGTTCAGCACCTGTTTACCAGTTATGAAGCTCACTTATGCAAGCACAAGAATTCTGACAGATATCTACATTCTGTTTTGCTCAAATCCCACATCCAAACCCAGCGAGGGCAGGATGCTTTGATTCTCTGGAAAATCTTCCACCTTATTTTTGTACCTCTGAACCCCCCTCTCTTGTCTAACATGAGCAGGTGACTATTGATGGCCACTTAGTCAGGGAAGATGACCCTTGCCTTGCCCATCTTGTGACCAGCCATGCTGATGCATCATTTCCAGGCCTCCTGAAGGGTCAAGAGCAAGGCTTATCAACCAATGGGATTTTGTATTTTACTTTGCATCTCCTGAACGTTTGGGTATTGGGGAAAAGAGGCATCTCAGATTGTGAGGAAGATCTGAAATCTACTTAATTAGAGGGAGCCATGGACCTTTAGTAAAGTGCTATTGGCTTGGGCTCTGCCTCAGTGGTTTTTCTTGCAGATTGGAAAGTTTTAGCCCTCATAGTCCCTCAGAAAAACATGAAGAAACAGAACAAATGCCCTATTTCAGGATATCATGCAAGAAGATTTCCCAGGGAATATTTAAAAGATGGGACAGAACAGAAATCAACAGAATCCAAAGGATTCCAATACAAAGGAATCATAAATTCAACTTGCCTATAAACATATAAATTTTTATTCAGAATCTGTGATTTTGTCAACATAGAAATTGTTGACGTGGAGACTCCACCAATGCAGAACTCAACTTATGTCTTAGTAAGTCCTAGAGAACTGCTGAGGCATATAAAAGCTAAGTGACTTGCCCAAGATGACACATAGCTAGTAAATGACAGAGGCAGAGTACTTATCCTGGTATTCTTGACTCTAAGCTCTCCACTTCGGCACACTGCCTCTACAAATGCAGAAGTATCACCGCCATAATCCAAAATCTCAGTGATAGAGCATCTTACAAGTATCCAGGGAAAAAATAAACCACAAATCTGAAGACATCAAGGTGAAATCACAGAAGGAACAATACATTAAAAAGCGAGGGAAATCAACCTTTATCCCAATATTACTTGTTTAGCAATCTAGTCAATATTTTGCTTTCATAAAAAACCTGCTAGGATTTTTTATAACAGAACAGATGCCTCCAGGTCTTCCTACAAAGGAAACTGGGCCTGAAAATGGTTTCTGATATACAAATTAGCCAAGAGGCAATACCTTAACAAGATAATGTCACTTTAAAACAATGAATAAATAAGCAGCTCAGAACATTTAAATTTTGTAGGGAGCAGAAAAGCTATTGTATCTTTGTTTTTACTTTTTTTGCAGGGAGGAAGGCAGGGCAATTGGGGTTAAGTGACTTGCCCAAGATCACACAGCTAGTACATGTGTCAAGTGTCTGAGGCTGGATTTGAACTCAGTTCTTCCTGTCTCCAGGGCCAGTGCTCTACTCACTGCACCACCTAGCTGTCGAATTTTTTTTTCTTTTTTTCCTTTTTTTTGCAGAGGGGAAGGCAGGGCAATTGAGGTTCAGTGACTTGCCCAAGGTCACACAGCTAGTAAGTGTGTCAAGTGTCTGAGGTCAGATTTGAACTCAGTTCCTCCTGTCTCCAGGGCCAGTGCTCTACTCACTGTGCCACCTAGCTGCCCCTATTGTATCTTTGCTATCCCATTTTGCAAGAGAAACATCAGGGGAACAATGACTGGACCTGACTGACAAATCCCAAACACAAGGAAAAATATGACTTTGGCTAAGAAGGAAGGTGGATTACCCTGACTGTGGGTACTAACGCTTGAAGAACATACTAAGAGATTAAGATGGAGAATTCTCAAATTATACTCCTATGTGGAACTAGTTGAGGGCTGGCAAAGTTGCAAAAAGCTTGAGGAATGTGTATATGTGTTTCTGTATTTGTATGTGTGTAAAATGCTTAGAATTGGATTGATACTAGGGAAATAAAATCAATTGTACTTTTTCCTGATTAAGCAATATAATAGGATATGGCAAAGGAAAAAGGAAATATAACAATTAGAACTCTGAATGTAAATGTATCAAACTCCCCTATCAAAATGAACAAGTTTCAAATTGGTCTCATAAAAAAGCATTCAGTAATAGAACGCCTAAAGAAAATACACATAAGGACTCATATAGCTTCAAAGTGGTAGTCTGGAATAAAATGTATTATTAACCAGCATTATTTTAGACAAAATGAAATTCAAAGTAGAAAGCATTTAGAGAGATAAATGGGTATTTTAAAAATCATACTTAAAGTCATCAAAGATGAAGTAGTATCAGTGCTAAATATATATAATATATATATACATATATGCTATATTTATATATGATACATGTCAATACTAAATGTATGTGTGTATACCTATAAATATATGCATATATATACACACACACATATGTACAAACACATACACATACACTGGGGATGTATGTGCACAGACACACACCCAAGCATACAGCAATAATACATAAATTAAAAGTTACCTAAAATGCACAAAGATCTAGACAGCTCATCATTAACACTTTAATACTCTAGCTATACATGATAATTACAAAGAAAGAGAAAAAAAGATCCTAGGCATGGTACTTTTAAACAGAAAGAACTCTTAAATAAATACAGAAAGATAGAAGTCTTTTAAACTCTTCCTTTTACAGATCATAACAATAAAAATAGTAATTCACAAGAAATTGAATAATAGCTCTGTGCCAGGCACTATTCTAAAGGCTTTACAATTTAATCCTCACAAAACCGTGGGAGGTAGGTGCCATCATTATTCCCATTTTACAGACGAGGAAACTGAGGCTAAGGCAGGTTAAGCAACTTGCCCAAGGTAGCACAGCTAGTGAATGTCTGAGGCTGGCTTTGAACTCAGGTCTTCCCAAATCTGGCGCTCTATCCATTGCACCACAGATGCATGAATGGAGATAATATATTTCCCAAACAGAGTGGGTCAAGAACCATATCATAGAGATAATTCCAATTTATATTAAAGAAAATAATGATAGTAATAAAACATATACAAATCTGGGGTCTGCAGCTAAAGCAGTCCTCAGGTGCAACTTATTTCTCTAGGTGTTTATATTAGCAAAAGGGAGAAATAGGAAATTCTGCATATTAGAAATGAGAAAATCAGCAAATTAACAAACCTAAAATAAGAAGGAAAGAGGAAATTAGAAAAAAATAACAGCAAAATAGAAGTAATTCAAAGCAAAAGGAAAAGAATCCAATTTAAAAATAAAACAAGATTGTTTGACAGATTAATAAGACTAATAAAGTATTAGCTAATTGGAAAAAAGAGAAAGCAAGAAGAAATTACTAAAATAAAAAGGGTAACAATACTGTGACTAGAGAGAAGATGAAGAAAAGCATCAGACTCCCATGACACATTTCTGTGTGCCAGAAAAGCTGAACATTTCAAAGGAATAGATGAAAATCAAAGACATATATAAAACGCCCAAATTGACAAAATGGGAGACAGAATATGGAAAACAAACAGTTTCAAAAAGAGAAATTGGACAGTTTACAAATGAACTTTGATGGGAAGAAACAAAAGGAAACCTAGGACAAGCAAATTCTATGCAATGCCTGAAGAATGAGCTAAAACACTATAAAAAGTTACATTACAAAAACTGTTTTCAAAGATGGAGGAAGATGCCTCTCTATCTAAATCTTTGAAGAGACAGACATTGTCCCTAGGCCCAAAACGAGGAAGCGTAAGGCAAAGAAAGAGAACTATAGATCAACATGGTAAGTGATTATTAAATTAAATATTGACAAATAGAAGACAAGACTGAATATATTTCCCAATAGTCATTGTGGCCAAAGGGCATTTATATTAGGACTGCAAAGATGAGGTTCAACATTTTAAAAATCATATCAATAGCAAAAGCAATTTGATTAACAGGTGCAGAAAACCTTCCCAATAGCAGCCTTTCTGTAGTGCTTCATGGTTTGCAAAGCACTTCACCGTGGTGATGCCCACTTTACTAAAGTCACACTCACAACGATCACATGAGATAAGTGCTAGGATTTTCACTACTTTAGAGATAAAGCCAAAGCTTTAAGCTGAGAGGTTAAATAGTGAGCCCTGCATCACCCAGCTAGTAAGTGTCGGAGGCAAGATTTGAACCCAGGTTTCCCTGACTCAAAGTCCTACAACCTGACCATTCCACCTCCTAGCTGCATATAAATAAAATATCCCACTAACTTATGTTTAAAAAACACTAAAAGGTATGGGAGAGAACTCATCGACCCTTAGCACAATAAAAAGCTAGCATTATTTATAATGGAGAGAATGGAGAGCTTCCCGTCTAAGAAATGGGGTGAAACAAGGATGTCTCCCAAAGCTATCAGCATTTGGCAGAGTCCTAGAAGCAATAGCTATACAAGTAAAGCAAGAAACAAGTTAAATGAATAAGCCATGGCAGAGAGAAAGCTAAAATCTATGGAGATATTTTTAATGGTTTATTTAGGAAATGGAAGAGAATGAAGAACAAGTAATGAATTGAGATAATACATCGATTCTCCAAAATTAAAAAGATATGAAATGCATCCACAAAAATCAACATTTCTGTATATCACGAACAAATGCTAGGGGATAAATAAATAGAAAAAATAAACGCACTGCTACATAAGGCCTGAATTGGCTCAACGTTTTGGGGGAAAGCAATATGGAATTATTCAATGAGAGGTAGAGCCTTTCACCCTACGAACATTATCAACAGGGGGAAAAGCTTATCCATACAAAAAAAAACATTCCCAGAAGCATTGTTTGTAATAGCAAACATCTAGAACTAAATATATAGCACACAATGGAGAGATGGCTGAATAAAGGATGGCATACAAACGGGATGGAATGCTCTTGTGCCATAAGTAATGATGATTCTGAACAATTCAAATAAATAGAAGAAAACCTTTATAGAATGAGACAGAGTGGAGAAAACATGACTAAAAGAACAACACACACACTGATTTTACCACTATCTAAATAAAAATGGCAAACTATTTGCATTGAATACAACAGAAAATGCTGGCTGAAGGTAATATGGATTACATTCATTTCTTTTAATAAGTGGTAAATAAGAGAAATGTATGGTGGTATGTATAATTACTCACACTTGCTTTCTTTGAATCTAAAGCTAAGGACACATGCAAATGTGAGTCATTTGCAATGTTTTGTTTGTGCTTGTACTGTCTTTTGTTCTTGTTTGCATGTCTGGATACATGTTGAAGGGAATTCAAACAAAATCGATAAATGAAGCAAATTCCTAGGATAGGCTGATCAGTGTGTCAGGGAGTTGGATGATGGGAAATGTGACCCAGAAAAGAAAGGACAGATAACAAACCACCGAAAAATCAGAAGTCAGTAATAGGGATGGGGCTAGACCTTCGGAGAAGGAAGCATCATGTTGTGCCCCGAGGAATGATGATATAGGTCCCCAGCAAAGAGGCCATCCAGTAATGGTCAAAAGGAAAAAGAGAAATAGTTGGGATGGGTAAATTGCTATGGAGGTATAGTGAGCTAGCTATTTGTCAAGTTGACATAAACCACAGGAGAGGTTTCCCATTTTTGTGAGGCAGATATTTGGGACATGACAGACGGCTTCCTGAAACCAGTCAAAACTGACAACCCCTAGCTGGTCCTCTGATTCATGTGGGGATAAATGATGCTGGCAGAAAGGATCTATAAGGCATTGTTAGGGATTATGAAGCCATGAGCAAGAAACTGAAGGGCTTAGAGCATGGATGTGGTACTTTGATCAGTAGAGCCAACTGAAGATTTGGGCTTTGTGAAAGAAAGGTGGATTTGGAAACTAAACAACTGGTTAAAAGAGAATATCTGAGAATGCGATTTTAAATTTTGGACCATGGTAGAAAGTACCATAGGCTCTTGAACAAAGTTGGAGAATACTTTACAAGGTGTAGAAAAAGATATATTTGCCTAAAGTCACAAATCTGCTCAAGCAGTCTGAGCTTTCTGCGGGCCTCGATTCTCACATCTCCATGCCTGTTAAATACTTCGATTTAGATGTCCAGTAGACATCTTCAGTTCAACATGTCCATACCTAAACTCCTTATCATTTCTGTAAATTGTCCACCCTTTCCAACTTCTCTATTATCATCGAGGGCCTTACTGTTCTCTCAGTCTTCCAGGATCATCCTTGACTCCTCACTATCTCTTACTACTTCCCCCTCCCTTATCCAATCTGTTCCTAAGTCTTCTTGATCCCACCTTTGTAGCATTTCTCAAATACACCCCCTTCTGTCCTCTGATACTGACACAACCCTGGCATAGGCCCTCATCATGCCCACTCCTTGGTCTACCTGCCTCAAATCTCTCCCCCTCTCGTCCCCCCTCCATCCAGCTGCCAAAGTGATTTTCCTAAAGCACTGATCCAACTATGTTGTGCCCACACTCAATAAGCTCCAGTGCTTTCCTATCGCCTCCATGATCAAATACAAAAAGTCATTCAAAACCTAGTCTCCCTGTAACCTTTAAGTCTCCTCATATCTTACATCTCCCTCTTTATCTCTACCTCTTTGCTTTCCTGGCTTCCTTCAAGCCCCAGAAAAAATCTCCCCTTTCCCAGGAAGTCACTCCCAAAGTCTATTAATTCTCATGCCATCCCTCCCAATCAGTTCCTATTTATCCTGTAGATACCTTGTTTGTACATAGCCCATTTGCTTGTTTTCTTCCCCCATTTCACTATGAGCTCCTCAAGGCAGGGACTGTCATTGGCCTTTCTTCATAACCCCATTGCCTAACAGAGTGTACAGGGTGTTCAGAGAGGACCAGCACCTCTGGTGTGAGGGCTTGCCATGCCCTTCTCAGGGCTGCTCATTGGCCTTTGGGGTCCACCAGGCACTCAACTCTCACTTGAGGTTCCCAGAAGCTGTAGCATATGCAGTGGCAGCCCCCCAGTAAAACCATCTGGGTAGATGAGCTAAACCAGGCTGAGGGTAACTGACAGGCCTCAGACCTGTTGGTGAATTAGGGGAATGTCTGCCCTAAGCATGTGAAGACTTCCCACTGACAGACTGGGTGGATGAGAGCAATTTGTTCCAATGGCCATGAAGGCAGCCAACGCAGAAGCTATGGAGCACTTAGGAGACGGCCAAATATCAAAGATGCCGAGGTCATCCACTGCATCCCAGACCATCACCAGTCATCTTGACTTTTGTCCTGCCAACAGACTTGGATGACTCTGGAAGAGAGAGTGAGGCTCACACCTTTGCGCAACTCTGCCTCACTTAAATCCGACTCACAAGCAAGGCAAGACATCACCCATGATGGCATTGGTCCTCTTCGAAAATGAAGAACAAAGAAATGCTTAGCACAGTGCTTGGGACATTGTAGGTGCTTGATAAATTCTTACTGAGTGAAAGAGAGAGACGAAAGGAAAAACATGCCTTTCCAACTGCAAAGCATCACAGAGAATAGCATATTAAACATCTTTCCTGAAGAATGTCAATAGAGAAGACAAGCAATTCACAGGAGATATTCGACAATAGAAGCCATATAAGTTTAATATTGGTATTTGTTCATTCTTTATGATTCCTTTAAGCAGAATGTAATTTCCTTGCTTATTTCTGTTGACATTATAAATTTTTATTTTTGTTTTGCTTGCATGATTGCAATGACTGGTTTTTTTATTCACCTGATGCATAGTAAATATTGTTCCATACTCCCATTTTCATTTTCTGTACAGCTTTGTTTTTCAGATGTGTTGCTTATAAGCAACAAATAGTAGGGTTTTCTTTTCTTAACCAAACTATCATTCTATTTTTTTTGGATTATCTAACCCATTCACATCTATGCTTTGTTTCATTGCTTATGCTTTTCTCCATCTGGGTCTCTACTATTGTCTTATTTTATTAGGTTTTTTGGTTCTTCTTCTTCATACTTTGCCCCTAATATTAGTTTTGCTTAAATTACTTTCACATAGCCCTAATTCTCACCTCCTCTCACACAACTCATCAATTCTCCTTCTCCTCTTTGTCAACTTTTCCCTAGTTTTGGAACTTTACTTTATTGGCCTTTTATCATTTGTTCACTTATTTGTTCATTCACTTAATTTTTCACCTTTTTCCCCTCTCTGTTAAGTTACTAGTTCAAAATCTTTTCTTTTGTCCCCTCCAACTTCTTATATTTGTTTTACTGCATCTTTTTCTAAGAATGATTTATTTACCTTGTTTTCTTCATTAATTTTCTTCCCATTCCATCAATTCCAAACTTTTATTCTTTGATTTATGTTCTATATTCTTAATTGTTTCTTCTTTGATCTCTTCATGTTCTTCATGGAATTAAAGCTTCTGCAACACCAACTTTCATTTCCTCCTTCTAACCCATTTGTATGTAATTCTCTTTATAGATCTTTCCCATTTGTCCATTTTTTCTCTTGTGCATCACTCTCAGAAGTATCAATTCATGACAGAAGTAATGATGATAGAAGCAGTAATTCATGACAGAAATTACCCTACATACCAAACTGAGTGATATAATTATATCCTCTACTGTTCCCATGATCATTCTCCTTTCCTTTTGCCAATGAGTTTGAATTTGATTTCTGCCATGAATCTAGAATCATTATTAAAAGAAATGTTTAATGAATATCTCATAAACAGGCAGTAATTACAAAGAAACAACATCACTTTAATAAGAGCTTGTCATGGCAGATTAACCTCATTTCTTTCTTTGACAGTATAACTAGACAAGTGAGAAGCAGCATGGAATAAATCCTGACTCTGAAACATGCCCAATTTTTGACCCTGGGAAAGTCACATCACATCTCAGATCTCCAGGAAATTTCATAGGTGGTAGAGAAGGTACCCGTCTGCATGTGTAGGACAGTCTTTCTCATCTAGAAGTTCCTTATACTAACAAAATCACAGGTTCATTCTCTACCCTTATCCCTACTAGAAAAAATAGATGAGGGGGAAATATTTCATATCTGGTCCTTTCTCTCCACTCAAACAACCACCACATTAGTTCATGCTCTTATATCTTTCATTGACTACTGCAACAGTCTCCTAATTTATGTCTTACCTCTAGATCTAGAGTTCCGTGTCTACATATATGATTCTATTAAAACTCTCCAAACCATCTTCCACACAACAACTACCAGGCTGATGCTTCTAAAACACAGCTCTAGTCATAGTATTTCCCTCCTCAAGAATCTCTTGCCTCTAGGATAAAATATAAATTCCTCTACATGACTTTTTTTTTCTTTTTTAAATCACAGGATATTTTTATTCTTTTTTTTAGTTCCAGATTTTCTCCTTCCCCTTTTCTCCTCCCTCACCATTTGAGAAGGCAAGAAAAACAAAACTTATTACAAATATGTATAGTCATGAAAAGCAAATTTCCACATTAGCCTTATTTTTAAAAAGTCAAGAAAGAGGAAAAATTATGCTTCATTCTCTACTCTGAGTCCATCATGTCTCTATCTGGAGGTGGATTTTGTATTTCATCATGAGTCCTTTGGAATTGTAATGGATCATTGTGTTGATCAGAGTAGCTAAGTCTTTAAAAGTTGATTATTGTTACAATATTGCTATTACTGTGTACAACGTTCTCCTGCATCTGCTCACTTCACTTTGCATCAGTTCATATGTTTGTTTTTATTAGGTTTTTTGGTTCCTCTTCTTCATATTTTGCCCCTAATATTGGTTTTGCTTAATTTACTTTGACATAGCCCTAATTCTCACCTCCTCTCATCCAATTCATCAATTCTCCTCCTCTTTGTCAGCTTTTCCCTAGTTTTGGAATTTTACTTTACTGGCCTTTTATCATTTAATCATTTGTTTATTCATTCATTTAATTTTTTACCTTCCCAGGTTTTTTTTTCTGAAACCATTCCCTTTGTTATTTTTGACAACTCAATAGTATCCTGTCCTCTTCATATGCCACAAATTGTTCAACCATAACCCAATTGATGGGCATCCCTTCAGTTTTCAATTCTTTGCCACCACAAAAGGAGCTGCTATAAATATTTTTGTACACTTGGGTCCTTTTACTCTTTCTTTGATCTCTTTGGGAGACAGACCTAGCTGTGTTATTGCTGCAAAGGGTATGCACAGTTTAATATGATTTGTGGAATAGTTCCAAATTGCTTTTCTGAATGAAATAGTTCACAGCTCTACCAACAGTGCACTAATGTACCTGTTTTCCCACATCCCCTCCAGCATTTGTCATTTTCCTTTTTTCTTCTTAGCCAATTTGATCAGCACAAGGTGGTACCTCAGAGTTGTTGTAATTTGTGCTTCTCTGATTATTAAAGACTTGAAGCACTTTTCTAATATGGCTATTGAGGGTTTTGATTTCTTCCTCTGAAAACTGCCTATTCATGTGACTTGACCATTTGCCAACTGAGGAATGGCTCTTATTCTTGTAGATTTGATTCAGTTCCCCATACATTTTAGAAATAAGGCCTTTATAAAAGAAACTTACTGCAAAGATTTCTTTTCCAGTTTCCTAATTTTCTTCTCATTTTAGATGCATTGGTTTTACTTGTGGAAAAACTTTTTTTAATATAACATAATCAAAATGATCCATTTTACTTGCTGTGAACCTGTCTATCTTTTGTTTGGTTATGCATTCTTTCCCATCCATAGATCTGACAGCTATTTTATTCCCTGCTCCGTTAATTGGTTTATGATGTCACACTTTATATTTAAATCATGTACCTATTTTTAGCTTATCTTCATATGAGATATTGACAAGTTCTTGCCCCAATTTCTGGGATATGTTGTGTTAATCAAACACAAAGATTTCTGTGTTCATTTGCTTCTGTTAATGTATGCCAGTACCAGATTATTTGGCTGAATAAAGCATTGTAGTATAGTTTGAGATCTGGTACTGCTAGGTCTCCTTCTATCCCTTTTTAAAATTCCTTTGATATTTTTGATCTTTTGTTCCCACAGATGAATTTTATTTTTTTCTGTATTTATAAAGTAATTCTTTGGTATTTTGACTGGTATGATATAGAATAAGTAAATTCTTTACTATATTGATTCTGCTTGTCCATTATCAATGAATATTTCTCCAATTCTTTAGATTTGTCTTTATTTTGTAATTGTATTTATATAGTTCTCATATGTGTCTTTGTAGGGAAACTCCCAAGTATTTTATACTGTCTGTAGTTATTTTCAATGGAATTTCTCATCCCTTCCTGCTGGGTTTTGTTGGCAATATACAGAAATTCTGAGATTTTTGTGGGTTTATTTTGTATCCTGTGACTTTGCTGAAGTTCTTAATTTTTTATTAGTTTTTAGTCGACCCTCTAGGGTTCTCCAAGTAAACCATCACATCATCTACAAAAGGGGACAGCTTTGTTTCCTCATCGCCTATGTTTGTTCCTTCCATTTTTTCCTTATCTCACTGCTATAGTTAGTATTTCTATCACACTACCAAATAGGAATGGTGATAAGGGACATCCTTGCTTCATTCCTTATCTTATTGGGAAGGCTTCATGCTTATTCCCATTACAGATAGTGCTTGCTCTTGGTTTTAGATAGATACTATTCATAATTTTAAGGAAAGTTCTTTATTTCTGCGCTTTCTAATTTTTTAACAGGAATGGGTATTGAATTTGTCAAAAAGCTTTTTCTGCATCTATTGAAATAATTATTTGATTTTTGCTGTTTTTATTATTGATGTGGTCAATTGTTCCACTGCAGGCTTATGTGTGAGGCTAAATGTTAGAACTGATTCCCCACTTTGTTCTTGGGCTCAGGGCCACACAGCTATATTTTTGGAACTTATTCCTTCCTTCATACACAGCTCTGGCCCCTCTCACTTATAACCACTCCTCTCTGCCCTGGGACGATGACCTGGAACTAGCTGCCAACTGGCACCCATTCCTGCTCCCAACACTGGCTCAGATGTCTCCTGGGATTTCTTAGTGCTTCCTACTCTGGTGTATGGTCTCAGCCCCCTTATCATCCCTGGGTGCCGGGATGCCCCCTGCCACTGCCACTGCTTTAATGTGTTCCTAGCCAACCCCTAACCCATTTTCTTAAGACCTCTCTATCTTCCTCAGCTACCCTGGGTTAGAAAAAAATGACTTCTAGGGACTTTTTCTTGGCCTTCCCAATCACAATTCAATGTGGCACATTTTCTAGGTCATGATGGAGGCAATATGCTGGAAGAGTTGGGCAAAATGCCAATTTTCACTCCATCATCTTGACTCTACCACTCCTGTGCTTGGTTTTTAATCCATTCAAACTCTGACCTTAACTTACCTTTCCAGGCCTACACACATTAGTCTACTTTATTCAGTCTACTTCTCACTCAAACTGACCTATGAGCTATCGCCCAACCTCATCATTCCATTTCTTTCTCTATTCCATTGCATAGGCTGTCTCCAAGGCTTGGAATGCACTCGCTCCTCTTCTCCACCTTGTAGAATGCCTAGCTTCTTTCAAAGATCATCCCAAGTGCAACCTGCTATAGGAAACCTATTCTGATCCCCTCATTGCTAGCGTTCCACCTAAAATTATTTCGCTGCTTCCCCTGATAGAATGGAAAGTTCTCAAGGGAAAGAACTGTTGCATTTCTGTCTTTGCATACACCGATGCAAAAACATAGTAGGTGCTTTATAAATGCTTTTTGAATGAATAAATGGATAGATGACATGTTATACCAAGATTTCAGCAAAGCATTTGGGAAAACCTCACATGCAATTTTTCTGGATAAGATGAGATATTGGACAAACTATAGCCCAAGGGGCAAACCTGACCCACCACCTGTTTTTGTATGGCCTGTCAGATAAGTATGGTATTTATATTTTGAAATATAATAAAATTTTATTTTAAAATGTAAAAAGCTTTCTTAGGTCAATGAGCATACAACAAGAAGGTAGGGGCCAGGGAAGGCTGGATATGGCTGCAGTTTGTCAATCCCCAGCCTAGACAATAGCACAATTAGGTAAATTCAAAGTTTATGGCTGAGTCCAAAGAAGACACATTAATGGTTCATTGCTAACTTGAGAACTAGTTCTTTGTGGAGAACCATGAGACATCTGCACTTAGCTCTGTGCCGTTCAAGATTTCTTAGCAATGACTCGGAGAAATCCCTAGATGGCATGCTTATCAAATTCACAAATGACACAAAACTGGGAAGTAGATCCAGCACCTTGGACAGCAGTCAGGAAGAAAGGAACCTTGAGGAGCTCAACTGCTAGGCAAAATGAATGAGGAAACTTAATAGGGATAAATGCAAAGTCCTATGCTTAAGTTCAAAAGTCAATTGTACAAGTACAAAATTGGGAGGGGTGACTGGGTAATAGTTCAGCTGAAAGTTATTTGGTTCTTTTAGCAGAGTGTAAATTCAACATGAATCAATAGTAATACATGGCAAAAAAAAAGCCCAACAACTAGTGAGATTTTAGGCTGCATTAAGAAAGCCATAGTGAACAAGCCTTGACCTGTAGATTTCTTGGGACAGGCCACACCTGGAACACTGTCTTTGGTTTGAGGCACTGTATTTTACAAAGGACATTGACAAGCTGGAGTACACTCACAAGAGGCTCATTAGATTGGCATAAGGCCTTAGGGTCAGACAATATGAAGAGAAGGTGAGCAAACTGGGGCTAGTAATACCGGAGGAGACTTGGGACAAGAAAGTTGTCTTCAAATATAGAAGAGAAAGGGAAGGGATTGTGTGAGGCACTACGCTAAGCACCTTATTACTATTTTCTCTTTCTATCCTTACAACAGTCTTGAGAGGTAGGTGCTGTTATGATCCTTATTTTACAATTAAGGAAACTAAAGCACACAGAGGTTAAGTGGTTTGCCCAGGGTCACACAGCTAGTAAGTGTCTAAGGCTAGATTTGAACTCAGATCTTCCTGACTCCAGGCCCAGTTCTCTATCCACTAAGTATAGAAGGAAGATTAAATTTGTTCTTCTTGATCCAAAATGGCAGAACTAAGAGTAATGCCAGGCCAGGTTGGCATAGAGAAGTTAAAGATAGGAAGATTGAGGATTGATATAAGCAAAAACTTTGTAGCAATTAGATTTGTGAAAAAGTGGGATAGGCCATCTTGGAAGGTGGTGAACTCCCTGTCACCAGAGGTCTTCAAGAACAGCTAGATGACCACTTGTTGGGGCTATTTAGAGTGATTTCTGCTCAGGTGGATATTGGGCCAGAAGGCCTCCAAGATTCCTTATGGCTCACTGGTCTTTGGCTCATTTCAAATGCTTTCTTTTTAAAAATTGACCTGAATAGTAGATAACCATTTTCTAGGAGGCTGCAACTGTAATACCAAGCCTGGTCCCCTTGTCCCTCCAGGAAGATCTTTCATTGGCAACTGATACTCAATTATATATTTGCTTTGAGTCAGCAATGTCAGAAATTGCAGTTTTTTTCAAGTAGTGGAGAATAACCTGACCCACTCTTTCTAGAAATGTCTTCCTCTCTGCTATCACTCACAAAAAGCAATGAGGTTATAGAATGAACAGTGGATTTGGAGTCAAAAGGCCCAGGTTAAAAGTCTGGAGTTGCTACTTACTTAGACAAATCTTTACCCCTCTGGACTCCATTTTGCTCAACTGGAAAAGGAAAATCACATCATCCCAACCTAATGTCAATCATCAAGGTCCAGGGGCAGAGCCAACAGGGTAGAACAGCAGGAACAAGTATGAGATCTAGAAGAGATCTAGAAAATACATGAATCCAAGTCCTGATTGGAAAATCCAAGAAAATGACAATGAGTCATTTTTCTAGCCCAAGTTAGCACAGGGAGAAAATGGACATTTAATGACTGAGCTATGGAATATACTATTGTGCTGTAAGATATTATGAAGGGGGCAGTTTTAGAGAAACGTTGGAGGACTTGTATGAACCAATGTAGTGAGACAGGCAGAACCAAGAGAACAATTTCCAGAGTGGTCTAACATAGTGCAAGCAGCCTGAAAATTTTTGGAGTGAAGCTCAAACCAGATTAAAATGTAATTGGGAAGTATTAATAAAAATGCAATACAACATAAATAATGTTAATACATGGTTTTCTACATAGATACAGAGATCACAGGTAGCCATTTATTTTTTTAGTTTGACACCACCAGTTTATACAATGACAGCAATGTTATAAAGACAAATAACTTTGAAAGACTTAGAAACTCTGCTCAACACAATGACTAACCACAACTCTAAAGGATTCAAGATGAAACATATTTCTTAACAGAAAGGTGATGGATTCAGAGAACAGATTGAAACATATGTGGGTGTGGGGAACATGGACAATGTGGGAATTTGTTTTACTTAACTATGCATGTGTGGAACAGAGAGTTTACTTTCCTTGCTCTCTTAATGGGGTGGGGAAGAGGTAGGAGAGAGGGAGTGTAGATCTGAAAGTTAAATAAAATTTAATTTAAAAAAATCATGAAGGGCCCAAGGTAATATGGCCAGCCTTTCAGGCTAGTAGTCATCTTGTTCCTGAAAAAAATATTTTATTTAACAAATTTCTTTCTTATGGACCACAATGTTCATATTTAGACAATTTGGTTAAACACATTCAAAATATTCAAATGCATGCCTCCAGTTTTCGTGGTGAAAAAAATACAGTAACTTTTTACTCTGAGCCTAATTTAATTAATTTTGTTTTATTTGATATACTTAGAATTGGGTCCTTACAATAGCAATATTCAGGAATCTGTCAAAATATGTA
>NW_023494421.1:0-28169 GCF_011100635.1 Trichosurus vulpecula
GAGATCAGAAATGTAGGATTGGAAGAGACCTTAGATATTTTCTCCTCTACGGAGCAAGTTATGGTGGCCTAAAGAGGAGTTTGAACAAGAGTCTGACTCCAAACAATTAGTTTTTTTCAGTTCACCAGCATTTATTTCCTCTTCCCTCTCAATTAGAGGAAAAAAAGACAAACGGAACCCTTGCAACAAATAAACCTCATGTAGAACCACCAGTCCCACACTGGCCATGTCCACAAACATAGGCTTCATTGAGTGCCTGGATTTTGTCCTTCCTCTCTCAGGATGTGGGGCCTTTGGGATCCTGGTGGCTCATTGTATTGATTAGAGGATCTTTCAGGACTGATCATTGTTACAGTGTTACTGTGCACAATGTTCTCCTGGTTCTGTTCACTTCGCTCTACATCAGTTCACATAGGTCTTCCCAGGTTTTTCTGAAACCATCCCCCTTGTAATTTCTTAGAGTACCATAGTATTCCATCACAATTTCATACCATACCTTGTTCAGCCATTTGCCAGTTGGTAGGCAGTTTTCCATTCTCCCCACAAAAACAGCTGCTATAAATATTTTTGTCTATATGGGTCCTTTCCCTGTCTGTGTGATCTTTTTGGCCACCCCAACTTCCTTCCCAGTCCTTTGACAATGCATTCTTTGTGACTTGGACCTGAGGTCAAGGCCATGTCTTTTCTCCCTTCCCTTCCTGCCCTCCTCCCTCCCATTCCTCACAGGACTATGATCGGAGTCTACGCCTCCTGAGCTTGGATGATATTGAACGTCTGGCTACCCGTATGCTCAACTGTACTGTGACTGAGCCTGTGGAAGTTGGTTTCTTGGACTAACTCCCCCCATTCTCTCTCTCTGGAAAACAAAACAAAACAAAACAACACTAGGGTTGGTTGGAGTAGTAGGGGTTGGTTTTCTGACTGAAAGCTGACCCTCTGTCCCTGCTACCTCCATCCAGCCCCTAGTAGGTGTGGAAGGAAGAAAGGATGAGGGGAGTAGTATTAGACAAGGGGGTTGGCTTTTGTGGTGCAGAGTGGGATGGTGATCAGGGGCTGGCTACTATGACACCTTCACCTCCCCAGCTTTTTCCCTGGGATATGACTACTGACCTTAAGATGTCACCATCAGACTCTGCATTCCAGGCATCCTTGGCCCCTAGCACTGCTTCCCTTTGAGCACAGAATCATGGGCTTTTTTCTCCAAGTATAACCCTGGTCCCAACAGGAACAAAACCCACCTGTGAAAGGGCAGCCTTACAAAGGATCAGAAAGCCTTAGAGGAAGGAAGCCTCCCTTCCTCAAGCATGGTGATTATGAGAGCTGCTGCCCTCTATGGTAGTGGCTTCTATTTTTCTCAGAGCTTCAGGGCTTGGGGCCCATCACGTTCCTATTTAGCCATCCCCTATCCTTGTCTTAAGGTGGGGCCCTTCCTGTATAATCTTCTCATACCCCCACTCATGTACAAAAGGGGTCAGTGCTTGGGTGATGGGGCTGTGGTGAAGCTCAGGGTTACTCATTGCCATTGTGAGGTCTCACCTTGTGGGTGTTCCTCAGCAGCTTCCTGACTCAGAGAAAATCTGCCCTAGACCTGTGAGGTGACAGTGGACAGCAGTTAGCTCAGAGTGAGGGGAGGTGGGGGTGAAGGAACCCCCAGGGCCTCTCCTACTAGGGAGAGAGAGCCTAGCTTTTCAAACTTTTGCTTCCAGTTAATTCAATTAAATCTTTATTATGCACCTCTACTCCAAGCTTTTGGTTTTTTGTTCTCTGCATTAAGGACTGGTGATTACTTCGATGTAGCTTAACATCTCCCTCACCTGCACCCCCCCCTTGATTGTCCCTCCACAAGGACAATGAATTGATACCTAAAATGTTATTCTCCCTGGGCCTCTCCCAGATGACTGGAGCTAATCTATGGAAGAGACAAGGCCCAGAAGCTGCCAGAGTGTGCACTAATCTCCAGTAACCCTGATTCACCTCTATTCGTGCAAAGCTCATTTAGTGAATGGGCCACATGCTAAGCCCTGAGGAGAATCATGATAGTAGCTAGCCTTTAGCACCTGAAGATTTGCAAAGTGCTTTATAAAGATCTCATTGGATCCTAACAACAACCTTGGGGGATAAGTGCTTTTATAATCCCCATTTTACTGATGAGGAAACTGAGGCAGACAAAAGTTCAGTAACATGTGCAGGATCACACGGCTAGCTTGTGTCCAAGACTCCAATCCAGATACACAAAATCAGAAACCATTATGACCCTAATGAAGGTGATAGGAAGAGGTAACAAAGGCTTGAATGGAGGGCTGGGATCCAGTGATCGAAAATCAGAGGTCCTGCACTCACATAGTTTTCAATTTAATTTGGAGGAAGGGGAAAGAGTAGTACTCAAATCAGCATGATATTGCAGAATGAGGGAAAGGGAGAGATCTGCCCCAGGTCCTTCCTGAAAGTGGGAGGAAGGAGAGGGCTGCCTCTACTGGGCCTGAGGCATTGGGGGCTCAGGGCAGGACAACAAAGGGGTGGGGAAGAGGACCATTTGGCTTGGTCTAACCCTTGGAGCCTTGAAGGGAGCCGGGCTGAGACTGTTGTTCCCACCCTTGGCCCACCTAGTCCTCCAGCTGTAGCCCAGGCAGCCCAGTCCAGCTCATCCTAATCCAGCTGGCTATCCTCATTAGTCATGGGCTCCCCAAGGTGTGTCTTCTACAACTTGTATCCTACAGCTAGCTTCAAATGAAGGACATGGAGTGACATCAGGGTGAGGCCAGGGTCCAGGTGTTGTACACCTATGTGCAGCGGTGAAGAGGTCCACTGCTCAGCTTGCCCTACCAGATCCCTGATGTCAGGCAAACAGCCAACGAGAGCTATCGTCAGAAGCAACCTGGCCCTGGTGGCTTGGCAAGTGCTGGACTCACTTGTGAGTATTTGGCAAGGGGAGAGGAGACAGGCCACATACCTGAGAGGTCATCCACCTGTGCCTGTCTACCAGGCTTCTTGATTATGACCCATACCTTGTGGCCAGTGGAGATCAAATGAAGCTTGCCATCCTTTGAGTCTCTATCAACACCCTCAGCTGGCTTCCACTTCTTAGCATGTTTGGGGTTCCCATGCCCTGATGAGCTCCTACTCCTTTGTTGACCATTTCTGTCCCATGACCTCCACACCCCCCTTGCTCCTCTCCTTCCAAGACTGAACTAGGAGGAGATGAAGTATCAAAAGCCAGGATCTGTGCATACCCTCTGACCCAGTAATAGGTCTATACCTCAAATAGATCAAAGAAAGAGGAAAAGGACCCATATCTAGAGAAATATTTGTAGCATTTCTTTTTGTGGTGGCAAAGAATTGGAAACTGTGCCCATTAATTGAGGGATGGCTGAACAAGTTAAGAGTATATGATTGCGATGTTATGCTGTAAGAAATGATGATGGGGATGGTTTCAGAGAAACCTGGGAGGACCTGTATGAATTGATGCAGTGAACCAGGAATACACAGCAACAGCAATATTGTTGGGATGATCCACTGTGAAAGACTAACTACTCTGATAAATACAGTGATCCACCACAACTCCAAAGGACCCATGATGAAAAATGTTGCCCACCTCCACACAGAAGCGATAGACTCAGAGGACATATCAAAGCATTATTTCTTTATTTTTTTTGGTTTTTTTTTTCACTTTTTTCCTTCCTTTCATTGACTAATGTGAGATTTTGTTTTGCATAACTATACATATTTGTAATGGTTTTGTTTTTGTTGTGTTCTCAATGTGTGGGGGAAGAAGACAATTTAGAATGAAAATAAAATTTTAAAAAATAAATTAGATCAAAAGACTAAGATCCAATATATTAAGCAGTAAATTGCCATTGCTTTCCCATATTCACCTCTGAACAACCATAAAATAGTGCCCCAGAACAAATCCTAGAACAGTGGAGCCAGCAGAAAGACAGGGTGGAGTAGTCTTTTAGCCCAGGAAACTTGGAGGATTGGCAAGAAAGGTCCATCTTGGGTAAAATGGGAGCACATTTCAGGACAGTAAGCATACCAGCAAGCCACATTCTCAGCAAAACAGCAGGAGACCATGAGCCCCTTTGTGGTGCAACAGGTAAACTCCCAACACCAGGACCCCCAAGTGCCTTCTAGCTCTGAGAATCCTCACATGCTTCAATGCAGCCCTGGTGTTTCAACAATCCGGCTAGCAGCTTCTGTGGGGGTGTAAGATCCACCCACAGCCAGCACCCAGAAAGCTGCCAACAGCACAGGTTCTTTTGATCTGCTTAACTAAGGAAAGCAAGGTGAAGGGGTTGACAAGCTCACTTTAATTCAGCATACAAATATCAGTCACTTAGTTCAGGGGAGAAGGCCAGCACCCTGAACTTCAGAGCGACATACAAACAAATTATAAACATCAACAGACAGACCCAATACATATTCATAGTTACCAACATCTAGGTTCAGCCCGGGAGCTCAGAACAAGGGCTGGCCCAGAGTCACACGCCACCACTGTTGTAAGGAGGAGCTCCAAGGAACAGACAGCCAACCCCTGGTTTTTATATCTTTTTCAGCGTCAGGGGTGAGTACACATGCAACTCACCCACATGACCTAGAATCCTCACAAAGAGGTGACTTAAACCCACGTGGTCTAAGAGCCTCTGCTCTCCCAGACATGTAAACTAGGCCCTCCCTGGAGTTAGCCCCACCTTGGGCCCCACCTTAGTTGCCAATCCACACCCACTAAGGTTTTACACCTAATAGGGGTTTGGGCCTGGGGCTTAGCCCCTAGTAAGGCTCAATGAAATACACTAAATTACTCAATGGAACAAAAGCCAAACTATTCAAGGGCACTTGTTGAACTAAGTGCTAAGGAGCCCATTTTGCCTACCAACACACCTGGGCAGGCAGGCATCCTCCAACAGCCAGACTTCCAGGTGCCTCAGTGCAGCCCTGGGCAAACAAGCATTCTGCAGGCCCTGGACCTCCCTGTGCTTCAGAGGAGCCCCAGGGAAATGCAGAAAGACTCCACCTGGCCTCAGCACCTGCCAGATACCACTATTAGGACCCCAGCTCAGCATCAGGTAAGCTGCTAGACCCCTACAGCTTCAAGCTGCCAGCACACAAAGCCACGGACCAGGCCCTTGGCCCCCATAATGAGAAACTTGGAATAGTGCCCCCTGTGCTTCAGCAGGAAAGCTCAACTTTAAAAGCCAGGAAACAGGCCAAAAAATGATCAAGAAGGAGGGCGGAGCCAAGATAGTGGCTGGAAAGCAGGGACTTGCTTAAGCTCTCCCCCAAATCCCTCCAAACACCTGTAAAAAATGGCTCTGAACAAATTCTAGAGCTGCGGAACCCCCAAAATAGCAGAGGGAAGCAGGTCTCCAGCCCAGGACGGCCTGGATGGTCGTTGGGAAGGGTCTGTCATGTGGTGCTGGGAGCAGAGTGGAGTGCAGCCCAGTGTGGGCCGTCCCAGGACAGACCAGACCGGGAGTCGGCCCAGAGCAGTCCTTAGGGCCATGAATCATTGAGCTGTGGCAGTTACCAGACTTATCAACCCACAAACACCAAAGACCACAGAGCAGGTTAGTGGGAAAACTGTTAGATCGGGTAAGAAAGTGGTCTGGCCCCAGCCCTGGGGGTGGTAGAGGTGGTGTGAGTGGCAACGGCAGCAGCAGGAAGCTCCTGCAGCTGCTTCCAGGGCTCCAGCGTGAGCTGCTTCCCTAGTCCCTGGCCCACACAGTGGGAGGAATCAAACATCAGACCAGAGTGGAAGTGCAGGGCTTGCTTTGCCCTGCTTGGATCTGGGTTGCAATCCTGGTTGGCAGTTCTTGGGGGAGAAGGAGTGCTGCTGTGGTAGAGCTTGTGGTGACAGTGGAGTAGAAGTACCTCTGAAAACAGCAGTGCAGCCCCTAAAGCTTGGGACAAAGCACTCTCTACAAGCAGTCATACCCTGACAGAAAACTCAAAGGTCAAGTAGTTGGCTGAGAACATGGTTAGGCAGCAAAAAAGGATGCAGACTCAGACTCTAGAATCTTTTTTTGGTGACAAGATCAAAACATACAGCCAGAAGAAGTCAACAAAGTCAAAGAGCCTACATCAAAAGCCTCCAAGAAAAATATGGATTGGTCTCAGGCCATGGAAGAGCTCAAAAAGCATTTGGAAAAGCAAGTAAGAGAAGTAAAGGAAAAATTGGGAAGAGAAATGACAGTGATGCAAGAAAACCATGAAAAACAAGTCAATGACTTGCTAAAGGAAACCCCAAAAAATACTGAAGAAAATAACACTTTAAAAAATAGACTAACCCAAATGGCAAAAGAGCTCCAAAAAGCCAGTAGGAAGAAGAATGCCTTGAAAGGCAGAATTAGCCAAATGGAAAAAAATGTTCCAAAAGACCACTGAAGAAAATACCACCTTAAAAATTGTATTGGAGCAAGTGGAAGCTAGTGACTTTATGATAAATCAAGATATTATAAAACAGAAACAGGAGTGAAAAAATTGAAGACAACGTGAAATATCTCATTGGAAAAATCACTGACCTGGAGAATGGATCCAAGAGAGATAATTTAAAAATTATTGGACTACTTGAAAGCCATGATCAAAAGAGCCTAGACATCATCTTTCAAGAAATCATCAAGGAAAACTGCCCTGATATTCTAGAGCCCAAGGGTAAAATAGAAATTGAAAGAATCCACCAATCCCCTCCTGAAAAAGATCCCCAAAAAGAAAACTCCTAGGAATATTACAGCCAAATTCCAGAGTTCCCAGGGCAAGGAGAAAATACCGTAAGCAGCCAGAAAGAAACAATTTGAGTATTGCGGAAACACAACCAGGATAACACAAGACCTAGCAGCTTCTACACTAAGGGATCAAAGGGCTTGGAATATGATATTCCAGAGGTCAAAGGAGCTAGGATTAAAACCAAGAATCATCTACCCAGCAAAACTGAGTATAATGCTCCAAGGCAAAATATGGATTTTCAATAAAATAGAAGACTTTCAAGTTTTCTCAGTGAAAAACCAGAGCTGAATGTCCAGGTTAAGTGGCACAGTGCATAGAGTGCTGAGCCTGGAGCCAGAAAGACTCATCTTCCTGAGTTCAAATCTGGTCTCAGATACTTACTAGCTGTGTGACCCTGGGCAAGTCACATCTCCCTGTTTGCCTCAGTTTCCCCATCTGTAAAATGAGCTGGAGAACAAAATGGCAAACTACTTTAGTATCTCTGCCAAGAAAACCCCAAAGAGTCAGACATAACTGAAACGACTGAAGAATAACAAATGTGTCAGGTGCTCTGTTGTTGCAGGGCATACAAAGCCAAAAATAATAATAATTTTAAAAGACCAGAGCTGAGTAGAAAATTTGACTTTCAAACACAAGAATCAAGAGAGGCATGAAAAGGTAAACAAGAAAGAGAAATCATAAGGGACTTACTAAAGTTGAACTGTTTTCTTTACATTCCTACATGGAAAGATGATGTGTGCAATTCATGAGACCTTTCTCAGTATTAGGGTAGTTGAAGGGAATATACATATATGTAGACAGAGGGCACAGGGTGAGTTGAATATGAAGGCATGATATCTAAAAAAAATAAAATCAAATTAAGGGGTGAGAGAGGAATATATTGAGAGAGGGAGAAAGGGAGAGATAGAATGGGGTAAATTATCTCACATAAAAGTGGCAAGAAAAAGCAGTTCTATTGGAAGGGAAGAGGGGACAGGTGAGGGGGAATGAGTGAATCTTGCTCTCATCGGATCCAACTTGAGGAGGGAATAACATACACTCTCAATTGGGTATCTTACCCCACAGGAAAGTAGGGGGAAGGGGATAAAAAGGGGGGATGATAGAAGGGAGGGCAGATAGGGGGAGGAGGTAATCAAAAGCAAACACTTTTGAAAATGGACAGGGTCAAGGGAGAAAATTGAATAAAGGGTGATAGGATAGGATGGAGGGAAATATAGTTAGTCTTTCACAACATGAGTATTGTGGAAGTGTTTTACATAATGATACATGTGTGGCCTATGTTGAATTGCTTACCTTCTTAGGGAGGGTGGGTGGGAAGGGAAGAGGGGAGAGAATTTGGAACTTAAAGTTTTAAAATCAGTTGCTCAAAAGAAAAAGTTGTTTTTGCATGCAACAGAGAAATAAGATATATCAGGAATGGGGCATAGAAATCTATCCTGCCCTACAAGAAAGTAAAGGGAAAGGGAATGGGGGGGGGGAGTGGAGACAGAAGGGAGGGCAAACTGGGGAACGGGGCAATCAAAATATATGCCATCTTGGAGTGGGGGGAGGGTAGAAATGGAGAGAAAATTTGTAACTCAAAATCTTGTGGAAATCTGTGTTGAAAACTAAAATATTAAATAAGAAAGAGAGAGAGAAATAAAAAAAAAGTGCAAAAATTAAAATAAAATATTTTTTTAAAAAAATGAGCAAGAAGCAAAAATGAACATTGGCCATAGAAAGTTGCTATGGTGAGAGGGAAGATCAAAACACAAACTCAGGGGCAGCTAGGTGGCGCAGTGAGTAGAGCACCGGCCCTGGAGTCAGGAGGACCTGAGTTCAAATCCGGCCTCAGACACTTAACACATGTACTAGCTGTGTGACCTTGGGCAAGTCACTTAACCCCAATTGCCCTGCCAAAAAGCAAAAAAAAAAAAAAAAATTAAAAAAAAAACACAAACTCAGAAGAGAACAATATTGTCAATATACCTCCATCCAAAACCTCAAGGGAGAATATGAATTGGTTTGAAGCTAAAAGCTTCTTGGAAGAACTCAAGAAGGATTTTAAAAGTCAAATAAGAGAGACAGAAGAAAAATTGGGAAAAGAAATGAGAGGTATGTAAGAGAGGCAACAGTTTGGAAAAGGAAGGACAAAAATTGACTGAAAAAAACAATTCCTTAAAAAATACAGTTGACCAAATTGGGAAAAAAAATCCCCTGAAAAAAACTAACGCCTTAAAAAGTAGAATTGACCAAATAGAAAAGGTGATACAAAAGCTAACTGAAGAAAATAATTCCTTAAAAATTAGAATTGGGCAAGTAGAAGCTAATGACTCTATGAGACGAAAAGAATCAGACAAACAAAATCAAAAGAATAGAAAATGTAAAATACCTTATTGGAAAAACAACTGACCTGGAAAATAGATCTAGGAGAGATAATTTAAGAATTATTAGACAACCTGAAAGCCATGATTGAAAAAAAAAAAGAGCCTGGATGACATCTTTCCAGAAATTATCAAGGAAAACTGCCCTGATATCCTAGAACCAGGGAGTAAAATAGAAATTGAAAGAACCCACCAATCACCTCCTCAAAGAGATTCCAAAATGAGAACTCCAAAGAATATTGTATCCAAATTCCAGAATTATCAGGTGAAGGAGAAAATACTGTTAAGTAGCCAGAAAGAAACAATTAAAATACTGTGGAATCACAGTCAGGATTATGCAAGACTTAGCAGCTTCTACATTAAAGGATTGGAGGGCTTGGAATATGATATTCTGGATGGCAAAGGAACTTGGATTACAACCAAGAATCAATCCAGCAAAAATGAGGGTAATCTTTTAGAGAGAGAGAGAGAGACTTTCAATGAAATAGGGGAATTTCAATTATTCCTGATGAAAAAACCATTAGCTGAATAGAAAATTTGGTCTTCAAATACAATACTCAGGAAAAGCATAAAAAGATAAATAGGAAAGAAAAAACAAAACATGTTATTCAATAAGGTTAAACTATATACGTGCCTACACTGGAAGATGATATTTGTGACTTTTGAGAACTCTGTCTTTCCTACAGCATTAGAAGGTATACATAGAGGGTATGGGTATAAATTGACTTTGATGTGATGATAAAGTGAATTTAAGGGATTGAAAAAAAGGATTGTACTGGGAAAAAAGGGGGCAGGCAAAATAGGGTAAATTATATCACATGAAGAGGCGTAAAGACCTATTACAGTAGAGGGAAAGAAGGGGGGTGTGTGTGAGTATTATTTGAACCTTATTCATTGGATTTGGCTCAACGAGAGAATAACATACACATTCAGTTGGTTATAGAAACCTAATCTTACTCTATAAGGAAGTAGGAGAAGAAAGGGAAAAGAAAGGGGAGGGGGTGGATAGAAGGAAGGGAAGAAGTAGGGGAAAGGGGAAAGAAAAGGGAGGCAGACTGATAGGAGGGAGGGCAGATTGAGGGAGGCAGTAGTCCAAAGCAAAACACTGGTGAGGAGGGAAAGAGTGAAAGGAGAGAGAAAGGTGTAAACAGGAGAAAATAGGATGGAGAGAAAGATAGAGTAATCATAACTGGGAATGGGAATGGGATGAACTCTCCCAAAAACTGAAACAGATAGCAGAGTGGGTTAAAAAACCATAACCCTACAATATGTTGTTTACAAGAAATACTTTTGAAGCGGAGAGATAGAGTAAAAGTAAAGGGCTGGAGCAGAATATATTATGCTTCAGCCGGAATAAAAAAAAAGCAGGGGTAGCAATCCTGACCTCAGACAAAACAAAAGCAAAAATAGATCTAATGAAAAGAGATAAGGAAGGAAACTACATCTTACTAAAAGGTACCATAGACAATGAATATGAATACTAAACATATATGCACCAAGTGGTATAGCATCCAAATTCTTAGAGGAGGCTAAGTGAGTTAATGGAAGAAATACATGGCAAAACTACAGAACTAGATAAATCTAACCACAAAATAAACAAGAAAGAAGTTAAGGAGATGAATAGAATTTTACAAAAGTTAGATATAGTAGATCTTTGTAGAAAATTGAATGGGGATAAAAAGGAATATAACTTTTTCTCATAAGTACATGGCACCTATGCAAAAATTGACCATCTACTAGGGCATAAAAACCTCACAATCCAATGCAGAAATACTAAATGCATCCTTTTCAGATCATGATGCAATAAAAAAATAATAAAGGGCCATGGAAAGACAGACTAAAAGTTAAGTGGAAACTAAATCTAATCCTAAAGAATGAGTAGGTCAAACAACAAATCAGAAACAATAAATTCATCAAAGAGACAACATGCCAAAACTTATAGGATGCAGCCAAAAGCAGTTCTTAGGGGAAATTTGATTTCTTTAAATGCTTACATAAGTAAAATAGAGAAAGAGGAGATCAATGAATTGGGCATGCAACTAAAAAAGCTAGAAAAAGAACAAATTAAAAATCCCCAATTAAATACCAAATTAGTAATTCTGAAAATTGAAGGAGAAAACTATTGGACTAATAAATAAAACTAAGAGCTGGTTTTATAAAAAAAAAAATAGATAAGCCTTTGGTTAATTTGATTTAAAGAAAGAAAGAAGAATATCAAATTACCAGTATCAAAAATGAAAAGAGTGAATTCACCACCAATGAAGAGGAAATTAAAACAATAATTAGGAGCTATTTTCCCCAATAAATCTGACAATCAACATAAAATTTTTGAATAATTACAAAAATTTGTAAAATTTACAAAAAATATATCCAAAAATATAAATTACCCAGATTAACAGAAGAGGAAATAAAATGCTTAACCCCATATCAGAAAAAGAAATTGAACAAACCATCATTGAATAAATTCCCTAAGAAAAAAATCACTAAGGCCTGATGGATTTACAAGTGAGTTCTACCAAATGTTTAAAGAAAAATTAATTCCAATACTATACAAACTATTAGGAAAAATAGGTGTAGGTGAAGAAGGAGTCCTACCAAATTCTTTTTATGATACAAATATGGTGCTGGAAGAGCCAAAACAGAAAGAAAATTATAGACTAATTTCTCTAATGAATATTCAAAAATTTTAAATAAAACATTAGCAAAGAGATTACGTTAACTTATCACAATACCATGATCGGATGAGATTTATACCAAGAATGCAGGACTGGTTCAATATTAGGAAAACTATCAGGATAATTGAACATATCAATAGCAAAACTAATAGAAATCATATGATTATCTCAAGAGATGCAGAAAAAGCTTTTTGTCAAAATTCAGCACCCATTCATATGAAAAACACTAGAGATCATAGGAATAAATGGAGTTTTCCTTGAAATAGCAGCATCTATCTAAAACCATCAGCAAGCATTGTGTGTAGTAGGAACAAGCTAGAAGCATTTCTCATAAAATTGGGGGTGCAACAAGGATGTCCATTATCACTACTGTTATTCAATATTGTACTAGAAATGTTAGCTTTAGCGGTAAGAGAAGAAAAAGAAATTGAAGGAATTAGAATAGGCAATGAGGAAACAAAGCTATCACTCTTTGCAGATGACATGATGGTATACTTAGAGAATCCTAGGGAATCAACTAAAAAAAACTAGTAGAAATAATACACAACTTCAGCAAAGTTGCAGGATGTAAAATAAATCCACATAAATCATCAGCATTTCTGTATATTACTAACAAAGTCCAGCAGCAAAGGATAGAGAAATTCCATTTAAAATAACTGTAGACAATATAAAATATTTGGGATTCTATCTACCAAGACAAACTCAGGAACTATATGAACACAATTACAAAATACTTTACACAAATGAAGTCAGATTTAAATAATTAGAAAAACATCAGGTGTTCGTGGGTGGGCCAAGCTAATATAATAAAAATGACAGTTCTACCTAAATTAATTTACTTATTCAGGCCATACCAATCAAACTACCAAAAAAAGGGAATTCATTAAAAGAAATGCAAGGGATCTATATCGGATCTTAAATTGTATTATAAAGCAGCAATCATCAAAACTGGCTAAGAAATGGAGTGGTGGATCAGTGGAATAGGTTAGGCATGCAAGACACAATCATTAATGAATATAGTAATCTACTGTTTGATAAATCAAAAGACTCCAGCTTCTGGGATAAGAACTCACTATTTAAGAAAAACTGCTGAGAAAACTGGAAAATAGTATGGCAGAAACTAGGCATAGACTAACATCTTACACCCTACACCAAGATAAGTCAAAATGGGTCCATGATTTAGATATAAAGGCTGATAATATAATCAAACTAAGAGAGCAAGGAATAATTTACCTGTCAGATATGTGGAGAAGGGAATAATTTACGACAAACAAGAGATAGAGAACATTATGAAATGCAAAGTGGATGATTTTGATTACATTAAATTGAAAAGTTTTTCACAAACAAAGCCAATGCAACCAAGATTAGAAGGAAGCAGAAAGCTGGGAAACAATTTTTACAGCCAGTGTCTCTGATAAAGGCCTCATTTCTAAAATATAGAGAGACCTGAGTAAAATTTATAAGACTACAAGTCATTCCCCAATTGATAAATGGTCAAAAGATATGAACAGGCAGTTTTCAGATGAAGAAATTAAAGCTATCTATAGTAATATGAAAAATGCTCTAAATCACTATTGCTTAGAGACATGCAAATCAAAACAATTCTGAGGTACCTCACCACACCTATCAGATTGGCTAATATGTCAAAAAAGGAAAATGATAAATATTGGAGAAGTTGTGGGAAAATTGAAATACTAATGCATTGTTGGTGGAGTTGTGAACTGATCCAACCATTCCGGAGAGCAATTTGGAACTATACCTAAAGGGCTATAAAACTGTGCATACCTTTTGATCTAGCAATACCACTTCTAGGTCTGTATCCCAAAGAGATCATAAAAAGGGGGAAGGACCCACATGTGCAAAACTATTTATAGCAGCTCTTTTTGTGGTGGCAAAGGATTGGAAATTGAGGGGATGCCCATTAACTGGGAAATGGCTGAACAAGTTGTGGTACATAAATGTAATGTGCTATTGTGCTATAAGAAATGATGAGCAGGCAGACTTCAGAAAAACCTGGAAAGGGGGGCAGCTAGGTGGCACAGTGAGTAGGGCACCAGCCCTGGAGTCAGGAGGACCTGAGTTCAAATGTGGCCTCAGACACTTGACACACTTACTGGCTGTGTGCCCAGACTCCCGTGCCAACACTTCTCCAGGAGTGAGAGCCTCAAGCAAATAGCTCTCTTCTCTCTTTTTATACAGTCTTTGGACATCATCAAATGTCATCTGAGTGACCAGAACTTAGGTGCATACTATTGGCTCTGGTCTTAGCAACTTCTCTTAGGGCCCTGGGGGTTTCACATAGGCTTAGCACCTAGTAGATAAGGGTTTGGGCCTGGGGCTTTGCACCTAGTAAGGCTCAATCAAAGACAATTAATTTAGCATTCTAAAGTAAAAAGGTGCCAACTTACTTGCCAATACAGTTCCTGTTAAACACATTTTCACATTAGGTATGTTGCATAGGAGAATTATAACAAAAGGGAGAAACCATGAGAAAGAAAACAAAAGAGAAAAGAGTCTGCTTCACTCTGCATTCCGACTCCATATTTCTTTCTGTGGATGTGGGTGGCATTTTCCATCATGAGTCCTTTGGAAAAGTTTTAGGTCCTTGCATTGCTGAGAAGGGCTAAGTCTATCAAAATCAGTCCTTGTGGGGCAGCTAGGTGGCACAGTGAGTAGAGCACCGGCCCTGGAGTCAGGAGGACCTGAGTTCAAATTCGGCCTCAGACACTTGACACATGTACTAGCTGTGTGACCTTGGGCAAGTCACTTAACCCCAATTGCCCTGCCAAAAAAAAAAAGAGAGAGAGAGAGAGAAATCAGTCCTCGCATAGTGTGGCTGTTACTGTGTACAATGTTCTCCTGGTTCTGCTCACTTCACTCAGCATCAGTTCATGTAAGTCTTTCCAGGTTTTCCCAAAGTCTGCCTGCTCATCATTTCTTATAGCACGATAGTATCCCATTGCATTCATATACCACAACTTGTTCAGCCATTCCCCAATTGATAGACATCCCCTTGATTTCCAGTTCTTGGCCACCACAAAAAGAGCTGCTATAAATATTTTTGTACATGTGGGGCCTTTTCCCATTTTTATGTTCTCTTTGGGATACAGCCTTAGAAGTGATATTGCTGGGTCAAAGGGTATGCACATTTTTATAGCCCTTTGGGCATAGTTCCAAATTGCTCTCCAGAACAGTTGGATCAGCTCATAGCTCCACCAACAATGAATGTTCTAACTTTCCCACATCTTCTCAACATTTACCATTTAACATTTCTCAACATTTTTCATTTTCCTGTTTTGTCATGTTAGCCAATCTTATAGGTATGATGTGGTACCTCAGAGTTGTTTTGATTTGCATCTCTCTAATCAACAGTGATTTAGAGCATTTTTTCATATGACTATAGTTTTAATTTCTTCCTCTGAAAACCACCTGTTCATATCCTTTGACCATTTATCAATTGGGGAATGACTTGTATTCTTGTAAATTTGACTCAGTTCTCTATATGTTTTAAAAATGAGGCCTTTATCAGAGACACTAGTTGTAAAAATTCTTTCCCAGTTTTCTGCTTCCCTCCTAATCTTGGTTACATTGGCTTGGTTTGTGCAAAAACTTTTCAATTTAATGTAATCAAAATTATCCATTTTGCATTTTGTAATGTTCTCTGTCTCTTATTTGGCTATAAATTCCTCCATTCCCCGTAAATCTGACAGATAAACTATTCCTTGCTCCCCTAATTTGTTTATAGTATCAGTCTTTATACCTAGATCATGTACCCATTTGGACTTTATTCTGGTGTACAGTGTCAGATGTTGATCTATGCCCAGTTTCTGCCATACTGATTTCCTGTTTTCCCAAGTAGTTTTTGTCAAACAGTCAGTTCTTATCCCAGAAGCTGGGGTCTTTGAGTTTATCCAACAGTAGATTGCTATAATCATTGACTACTGTGTCTTGTGCACCTAACCTATTCCACTGATCTACCTCTTTATTTCTTAGCCAGTACCAAGTGGTTTTGATGATTGCTGCTTTGTAATACAATTTAAGATCTGGTATGGCTAGGCCACCTTCCCTAGCATTTCTTTTCATTAATTCCCTTGATATTCTGGGCCTTTTGTTCTTTCAGATGAATTTTGATATGATTTTTTCTAGCTCTACAAAATAATTTTTGGTAAAATAAAATACTATTAAGAAAAAAAAGAGTGCCTGGCATAAGTAGAAATATATGTATGTCTATATGTTAAGAGTATATGCTAAGTGTATATGATTATGTATATTATATTGTATGTATATGTGTGTATATTCCTATATGTTCCTGTATGTGTATATATACTGTATTCTATATTTTGTGAATGTGTGTGTGTATAAAATCTGGACCATTTCCCTAAACCATTACCTTTAGATTCCACTTTTTTCCCTCAATCAGCAAGATGGATATTGCAATAAATAGGAGGCTGGAGGGATCCTGAGAATCCCCTATAGTGTGGGTCATAGGAAAGGCAGAGAAAAAACTGTGGTACTTCTGATCTGAAGTGGTGAGATGGGGGGCGGGGTGGAGAATGTCTATATTTAAGGAATGATGAGAAAGGCTGTCAGAGATAAAACCAACAGAAGAGGAGGGAAGAGAAGGTAGTGTTCTTTAAAACACCCAAGGGAGAAGAGTATCCATGAGAAAGGTGGTCAGCAGAGTTTGGTCACTAGCAGTTTTAATACAGGGTGTGGGCAGAGACCACACTTGTAAGGGGTTAAAGAGGGGTGAGACAAAATGACTAATATGGAAATGTTTTATATGTTTGCACGTGTATAATCTATATCAGATTGCTTACTGGCTCAGAAAGGGGAGAGGGGAGGGAGGGAGGGATAGAATTTGGAACTCAAAACTTTTAAAAAAAATGTTAAAAATTATTTTTACATGTAAGAGGAGGGAAATGAAAATATTTTTTGAAAAAGAGTGGTGAGAAGCTAGATGAGCTTCTCTGTAAGAATTTTTGAAGAGAGGCAGTGAAGAAAATGTTTGGGTTTGGGAGGGGAGGGGAATCAGAAGGAAGGGCATGAGCATGGTTGTGTTGGTCAATGGGAAGGAGTCTGTCAGAATCAGAGGATGTAATGAGAGGACATGGCACAAGGTAAAGAGCACCTACTTTGAAGGGAAAGGACCTGGGATCACAGCAAATTCTGCTGTGACCTTAAGCAAGTCATTTCCTTCGGCCTTTTCCCTCAGCTATAAAACAAATGAGGTGGACTAAATAACATCCAAGGTCTCTTCTAGCCCTAAATCTATGAAGCTAAGGCTGGGGATGGAGGTGTGGGGCACAGAGGCAAGGTCATGTTGGAGAAATGTTTGATTAAAGATCAATTACATAAAAAGTGACTAGGTGGTGCATTGAATAGAGTGCTGGGCCTGGAGTCAGGAACACTCACCTTCCTGGGTTCAAATTTGGCTTCAGACACTAGCTAGCAGTGTGACCCTGGGCAAGTCGCTTTACCCTGTTTGCCTCAGTTCCCTCATCTGTAAAATGTGCTGGAGAAGGAAATGACAAATCACTACAGGATCTCTGCCAATAAAACCCCAAATGGGGTCCCAGAGTCAGACATGACTGAAAAAATGACTGAACAACACCAAAGATAGGTTTCTGAACTTTGTGATTGGCTGAGGCTGTGCTCTATAGACACCAGGGGGAGCCTCTAAGCATCATGATGAGGTGTAGGGGTAAGGGCTTGTAGAATAGAGTAGATTGACAGCTGGGGGTGGGGGTTGGTGGTTGTGAGGGGACACTCACTCCCAATGTCCCAAGGACTGGGACTTTGAATTCAGTCCTCTGACTAAATCCAATGCTCATTCCACTGTGCCAAAAAAAAAAATCCCCTCCAGAAATACCGTTAGCAATAATAACTGTGAAAAAACTTTTGAAGCAAGTTTCTCTGATAAAGGCCTCATTTCTCAAACATGTAGAGAACTGAGTCAAATTTATAAAAATAAGAACCATTCCCCAATGGATAAATGATGAAAAGATATGATCAGTTTTCAGATAAAGTAATCAAAGCTATCTATAGCCATATGAAAAAAATACTCGAACTCAGTATTGGAGAAATGCAAATTCAAACAATTCTGAGGTACTACCTCATACCTATTAGATCAGCTAATAAGACAGAAAAGGTAAATAACCAGTGTTGGAGGGGATGTGGGAAAAAATGAGACGTTAATGCACTGTTGGTGGAGTTGTGAATTGATTCAACCATTCTGTAGAGCAATTTGGAACTATGCCCAAAGGGCTATAAAGCCATGCATACCCTTTGACCTAGCAATACCACTACTAGGTCAGTATCCCAAAAGCAAAAGGAAAAGAAAAGGACCTATATGTGCAAATATATGTGTGTGTGTGTGTGTGTGTGTGTGTGTGTGTGTGTGTGTGTGTGTATCTATCAGGTCTTTTCTGGGGGTAAAGAATTAGAAGTTGAGGGGATGGCCATCAATTGGGGAATGACTGAACAAATTGTGGCATGTGATTATGATGGAATACTATTGTACTGTAAGAAATGATGAGCAGGATGCTCTCAGAAAAACCTGAAAGGACTTGCATGGGCTAATGCAAAGTGAAATATACTGTGTATGAAGTAACAGCAATATTGTAAGATGATCAGCTGTGAATGACTTAATTATTCTCAGTAATACAATGATCCAAGACAGTACTGAAGGACTCATGAGGAAAAATGCTATCCATCCTCAGAGAAAGAATTGATAGTGTCTGAATACAGATTGAAGCATACTTTTTTTTTTACTTTCTTCTTCTCGAGGGGTTTTTGTCTATATGACTATTATGGATATGTTTTGCATGACTACACATGTATAACCTATATGGAATTATTTGCCTTCTCAATGAGGGGGGGTGGGGAGGGAGAATGGGAGAGAATTTGGAACTCAAAATTTTAGAAGGAATGTTAAAAATTGTTTTTACATATAACTGGGGGAAAATAAAATACTAAAAAATAATAATTTTAAAAAAACCTCCCTTTCACCTTGTCAGGAGCTTTGAACCTCCCAGGTCCCTGTCTTAATCCCAGGAGGCTACAGGTTGGAACATTCCTCCTAACCCCCAAGCCTACCCCAATATCTCTGCCCACCCAAAATGCTTCTAGACTGGTTCCAGTCTAGAAAGTTATCCCAGGTTTGACTATCCCTTTTATAGCTGAACACCTCCCATAGTTTGCACATGTGCTCAAGGGCATTTTGACCTGTGCAAGGAAGACATAGTCCAGGAAGCTATTTATCTAATCTGAGTTTGAAGTGAGACATGAGAAACTTTGCAGCTTTTTATGTAAAGGAGTCTAGACAATATCAGCATCTTGTATTGTCAGTCATTATATGGGGCCGACCTAACTTGCCAGACTTTCCCATTTTACCCTTTCACTCACACAGTACTGGGGGCAGGGAGATAAGCCTGTTCTCCTATTGGATAGCTCTGACTTGGTTTTTTGATTTGTTTTTTAGAGTCTCCCTTATATGGATCCTTTGAGTGATATTTCTATAGCATGATTTTCAAATCCCTTCAACTCCTTCTGGATCATCATGGCAGTGTTGCTGATCTCAGTGATCTGACCAGTTCAGAATAAGGGCTACCAGATGATCACCTCTTTGGAATGTGACCTTTGGCCCACTGATAGGTATAAGGCTTTTCTGTGAAAAAGCCATCCCTAATGTTTACAGAACAGCTTCCAGTGAGATCAATGAGGAACCACTGAAATCTAGAACTCTGAATAATGATGACAGTGCTGGGAGGTAGGTTTCTTGAATGTTTATCATTACACCCCAACTGGAGTCAACTTGCATCTTTGAGAATCAGAGATTGTTAAAGGTGAAAAGGACTTGAGAGAGCCAAACATAGCTTGATCTTGAGGCCATTAGGAATATTCTTGTAAGCACTGCAGCCAGGATCCAAGTCATTTTGCCCTTAACTCATGGGCAAACATTACAACCCTATAACTAGTCAGAGCATACAGTGCTAGACAAGGTGAACTGTTCCTAGGCCTCATCCAAGAGATTCTGTATGTCATGCTATGCCAAGGTTCACTTTCTTAGAAATCGTGTGCTCTGTACTCATGGCCTTAGGAGTTGCGTACCTGGCTACTGCCTGCCCAGAAGTCATATGGTAAACTGCAGATAGTATGTAGTATGGTCCACACTCAACAATAATATCATTCATCTCTGTAGCACCCTAAACTCTTAGTTCCTCAACCTGCCCATTTCCACTTCTCCAGCCCATCTCAGCTACATACAGAGATGGTCATACCTTTGACCTTGCTATTACCCACAAATGCCCTACTTCCATGTTCATGAACTCTGAAATTCCCTCATCTGATCACAATCTATTGTAATTACTCATCTTCCTTTGCCTTGCAACCCCAAACCCTGTGCCCCTTGACTTTCAGTCCCTCTACCCCTCAGTTCTTTCCCAGGCTGTCACTCCTGTACTGGCTAAATTCTCCTCCCTTCCCCATCTTGAGCCCTTGGTGAACCAGTTTCATGCTGCACTGGTCTCCTCTCTTGAGGCCTCTGTCCCCTTACCATAGCACCAGTCTTGCTCTGCCAAGCCCTGGATCACTTCAACCATCTGTTGCCTTTACTCCTACTCATGTCCTGCTGTACAAAGCTGGAGAAAATTATGGAACTGTTCTGGCTGGCTCCATTACAAATTTACATTGAACAATCTCAACTGGGCCCTTGCCGCAGCAAAGCAATCCTTTTATACCTCCCTGACTCACTGTCCCACTTACCACAGTGGTTTTTCCAAACTTTTTCATCCTGACTCCCCCTTTACCCACCTCATTCAATAAACTCCAATGTCAACTCCTACTTACTATACTTCAATGGTTCCCTTTCACCTCCAGGATCAAAACCAAAATTCTCTGTCTGGCATTCAAAGACCTGCACAACTTTCTGGCCATGCCTCCCCTCCTCCTTTCCAATTTTCTTACACACTTTCCTATATCCCTCCATGTACTGTGCAATCTAGTGATACTGGTCTTTTGGTTGTTTTTTGAACAAGACACTCCATCTCCCAACTCCAGGCTTTTCCCCTATGTCTGGAATGTTCTCTCTTTCCTTACCTCTGCCTCCTGACTTCCTTCAAGTCTCAGATAAAATTTCACCTTCTGTAGGAAGCCTTTGGCAATCCTTAATGCTAGTGCCTTCCCTCTGATGATTATCTCCAGTTTATCCTGTATATAGCTTGTTTATACAGTTACTTGTATGTTGTTTCCTCCAGTAGACTATGAGCTCCTTGAAGGCAGAGACTATCTTTTGTATCCCAGGCTCTGCACCACCTAACTGCCTAGTACATAGTAGGTGCTTAATAAATGTTTATTGAGTAACCACCTGTGACCAGAATGGCCTTTGTTTTCTTTGAGTGACTCAGCTTACCTCATTGAGCCTCGCTGGGCGCTGGGGCTTCTCTTCCGGGGCAGGAAGCCCAGAAACCATGCCAGGAATAAGAGAACTTCCTGATGAGTCATGGGGCTGGCTGAGGGGAGGTGTTAACTCCAGAGCCATGCCCTATTGGGTGTTAACCTAGTCTACGCTAGGGGGAGGGGCCAACTCAAGAATCCATCGGCCCTGGTCATTCAGGCGGTGGTTGATGATGTCAAAAACTCTATAAGAGGGGAGAGGACAGCTTGAAGAGCTCTCTTTCCTTTTCCGGTTGGCATGGGAGCAGTGGGGAGCATGACTCTGGGCCAGCCCTTGCTCTCAGGCTGAGCCCAGATGTTGGTAACTATGAATTGTATTGGGTCTGTCTGTTGATATTTGTAATTTGTTTGTATTTAGTTCTGAAGTTCGGGGTGGTGGTTTTGTTTTCCCCCGAACTAAATGAATGTTCTGAACTTCAGGTGCTGGCTGTTTGTTCCCCTGAACTAGCTGACTGTAATCTGTATTTGGCCTTTCTGTTGATGCTTGTCTCTTTGCTCCCCTGAACTAATTGAATGCTAACTGAATGCTGGCATTTTCCCCTGAACTAAATGAATGTTGTCTGTATGCTAACTGAATGCTGGATTAAAGTAAGCTGGTCAACCCCTTCACCGTGCTTTCCTTGTTTAAGCAGATAAAAAGAACCTGTGCTTTCCTGGCACACCAGCAGCCTCCTGGGTGCATCTTACGCCCCCACAGAAGCTGCTAGCTGGATTGTTAAAGCACCACCTCAGCTGAGAACCTCGCCTCATATTTCACTGAAAAAAATCAAAGCCGTTTGCCGAAAGCATTTTCTTCCCTCCTCGTCCTCCTCGTCCTCCTCCTCTTTTTCCTCCTTCTCATTTCACATCACTTAGATGTCTTTTCTCATTTATCCCTTTGTTCACCCCTGTCTCGCATGAAGAGATTCCTCTTCTCCTTGCCAAGGAAACCTTCTACATGTACAAGTGATCCCCATTCCATCCCATCTTCTCCCACACAGATTGTTGTCTCTATCATCCTTACCCTCTCTTATTTTCAATCTCTGCCTCTCTACTGGCTCATTCTCCACTGACTAAAAACATGTCCATGTCTTCCTCATCTTCAAAAACCCTCACATGATCCATCTATCCCCAGTAGCTATCATCCCATATCTCTCCATCTGAGCCTTTACCCCAGCGTGTAGGCCTGCGGTGGAATAGGCAGGGCAGGAGTCCCAGACCAAAGGAGAGTCAGCAGTTCAGTCATTCTGAACCTGTAGAGCCTCCCAACGGGCTGATAGTGACTGAGTGCAACAGCTGTCTGCTGAAACTCCCAACCAGAGACAAGTGAACAGACCAAAACTTGGGTCAAGAACTTGCAGAACTCAGGGCCAGGAAGGCAGGGAGTAGACCCCATCCCAGATCTCACCACTTTGAGAGCACTAAAAGCTTGCAGGCTGTGTAAGCAGCAGAAGGATGTAAGAGGACAGAAGTCCAGGCCAGACATCCATCCTACCCCATCCCATAGAAATTAGCAAAGCCTGGCACTAATATCAAGTCCAAAGTCAAGAAGTAGGCTAGAAGAATGAGCAAATAACAGAAAAAAGAGTGTGACCATAAAGAACTATTATGGTAACAGGGAAGCTCAAGATGCCAAACACAGAAGAAGAGAATAACTTGAAAACATTTTCAAGCAAGACTTCAAAGAAAAATTCAGTGTGGACGTGTGTCCACCAAGAAATCTTAGAAAACTTAAAAAAAGGAATTTTTTAAAAGAGCTAAAATATGATTTAAAAAAAAAACTAAAAGTGGGGTAAAAACTGAAAGCTAGGGAAGAAAGATATGAAAAGATAATTAACAGCTAAGAAAAACAAGTACAAAATCTTAGTGAAGAAAAAACTCTGAAAATCATAATTGGCCGTATGGAAGCTCATAACTCCATGAGTCATTAAGAAATAATAAAACAAAGTAAAAAAACTGGAAAAATAGAGAAAAATGTGAATTATTTCATAGGAAAAACAACTGACCAACTGACCTGAAAAACAGATTAAGGAGAGATAATTTAAGAATCATAGGACCAGTCCAAAAACTGGGGACAAAAAAAGAGCCTAAATATCATAGAAACCATAAAAGAAAACTGCCCAGATATCTTAGAACCAGGGAGCAAAGTAGAAATTGAAAAAATTCACCAGTCACATCCTCAAAGAAACACTAAAATGAAAATTCCAAGGAATACTATATTATATTATAGCCAAGATCTAGAACTCCCAGGTCAAGGAAAAAATTTGGTGAGCAGGCAGACAGAATTCAAGTACTGAGTAGTCATGGTGAGGATCACACAAGATTAAGGAACCACCACCCTAAAGAGGCAGTGAACTTGGAGTATGATATTCCAGAATGCAAAGGATCTAGGATTACAACAAAGAATAATCTAGCCAGCACAACAGAGTATTCTCCTGTGTGTGTGGGGGGGGGAGGAATGGATCTTTAACAAAATAGAGGACTTCCAAGCATTCTTGATGAAAAGACCAGAGCTGAAGAGAAAATTAGACATTGAAACATAGGAGTCAAGAGCAGCATAAAAAAGGTAAATATAAGGAAGCAATCATAAGGGACTAAATAAGATTAAATTGTTTACATTCTTATATGGAGATATGATAAACGTAGCCCTTTATAACTATCATCATCAGGGATCACAAAGTTTAATTAGATGGAGAGTCTGGAAATGACTCTGATATGTTTTGATGAGCTCAAAAGAAGACTGGAATGGTTGAGAAAGAGGAACACACTAGGAAAGGAGGGAAGAAAAAGGAAGAATGGGAGAAATTATCTCAAACTGAAGGCACAAAGAGAAGTTCAAACAATTAGGAGGGGGAATGGTGGGGGAGAGTGAAACTTGAACCTATTCTCATCTGAACTGGTTAAAGGAGGGAAGAATATACATACATACACAGCTGGGTACAGAAATACATCTTACCCAAAGGGGAATTTGGGGGGAGAGGGGTTAAGGGAAGAGGGGGAGGAATAAGAGGGAGAATAGATTAAGGGAGGCATTAGTCAGAAGCTAAATAGATTCTTAAAGGGGGGACAGGAAAAAAAGAGAAGGAATAGATAGCATTTTTTGCAACATGGATAATATGGAAATATGTTTTTCATGATTTCACATATATAATTGATATCACATTTCTTGCCTTTACAATGAGTGGGGTGGAAGGGAGAGAATTCAGAACTAAAATGTTTAAAAAGAATGTTAAAAATAAATAAATAAGTAAATGAGTGAAATGAATAATAAAATAAATAAGAAGATATCTGATAAATAAGTAAAAACCAACCTGAAAAAAATACTATTTGCTATTTGGGATGGCTCTCTGGGAAGAAGAGGGGAAGAGGTACTAGGGATGATGATGATGTACAAAACAGAAGATATCAACAAAAACGTTTTTTAAAAAAGAATGCTTGACTCACTCATGGCCTCATAGCAAGTCTGTGCAGGAAATGGAATCCATGTCATCTCTTATCTAGCCCTGTTCCCACTACACAACCCTGCCCATGCATGTAATATAAAGTCACACTGTATTATATGAGGCTCATAATGTGTTTGGGGAGTCCTTGTGATTGGGTAGGTCTGAGGCATGAGTGAACAGGCTCAAGATTACTCCCTGTGGAGCAAAAGTAACTATGGTAGATGTGATTTTTGCCCCCATTGCCCCCTAAAGTTAACAATCTTAGGGGAAGGGGCAACACTCTGAATCTGTTCTCATTCCAGATTTCCCGGAATGGGAAGGTGTTTTGGTTTTGTGTTTGGTAACAAACAAAATATAGTTTAATGTGAACCAGATTTCTGTAACCCCCAAAGAAGTTGATTCTAATGTCTTTCATGGATGCTTTGGAGGTCCCTGTTGCTATGTAAGCATATCCTACCTGGTGTTGTTTATTTGATTCCAAGAAAATACAACTTTGGGTAAAAATATATAGCAGGGGAGCTTAGTTGTACAGTGATGGTGTTGTAAATGTAAATACATTCCTGGGCAGCCACAGTTTGTGCTATTTTATCTACCAGGTGTCACTGTTAGCCACTAACCTGATTCTCCTCAAGATAAATCAGGGGAGCAGCTAGGTTGCACAGTGTATAGAACACCAGTCCTGGAATCAGGATCTAACCTGAGTTCATATGTGACTTCAGACACTTACGAACTGTGTGACCCTGGGCAAGTCATTTAACCCCAATTGCCTCAAAAAAAAAAAAGAATTCTTGAAAGTCCTCTATTGTGAAGTGAGCAGAACCAGGAAAACAGCAACATTGTGTGATGACCAACTTTGATACACTTAGCTCTTCTCAGCAATGCAATGAACTAAGACAATTCCAAAAGATTCATGATGGAAAATGCTATTGGGGGCTCGTTCCGGGATTCCCCTCGATTGGGGGAAGGTTCTCCTCACCAGGGAGCAGGATCCAGCGTGCACCAAAAAAGATTTATTGGGGGTTCCTGGTCCTGGTGTGGGGCTCCTCCCCGTTGAGGAAAAATCCCGAAGAGAGAAACTCGGAGGAACAGAAGCTGTGCTAGGCTCCGACATTCCAAAGTGAGGGAAAAAAAAAAAGCCCTGCCGGCTGGCATGGTGAAGTCATAAATAAGTACGCATACTCTCCGGAGGTAAGCACTTGGAGGTCTGGGGGTTATTTGTTGAGTCTAAGACTCGGGGAGTTCGGTGACGGCTCTCAACCAAATTAGGGTGGGATGGAAACCCCAAGGTCAAGGACGCTCACGAGATCGCTTCACAGGGGACTTTGGGGGAGTTGGGTGACCCTCCCCATTCGGCTAAGTTCTTCTGAACTTGGAGGGTGTGGTGACGGCCCTCGTAAATTATGGGAAAAAAAAACAGTCTAAGCCTGTGCAGTCAGAGCACAAGTGTGAGGTACCTGTAGATAGTTCTTTAGGCAATCAATTGCAAAATTGGAATAAACAACCAAAGTATAAAGAGAAAGGGCAATTAAAACCCGTTGCTTTGGAGCAAAATGGAAAGGAAAATGGCCATAGACAAGAGCTCTTAAAATATTTGACCTAGGTGGGTAGAATGGATTTTTCCTGGTGCTTTGAGGAAAGCTCTCCCAGGGAAAGCGAAAAAGCTTTTGGATTTCTGTATCTTTGGGTCTGTGTTTGTCTGTATCTGTGCTTCTGTGTGTGTGTGTAATCTGACACCCTGTAATGTCCACTAACTGGTTTTCTCTCCCTCCCTGACTCCAGTCTCTTCAGAGGAGCAGGAGGGCGGGGGAGAGAGAAAGAGAGAGAAAAATGTTTTCTTGTTTAAGTTATGTGATGGAAAAGGCAAGGTAAAGAGGAGTGTCAGGTCAGAATTAGAAAGAAATAAGGTATGTGCATGCAGTTTTAAAGGGGCTTTCATCAAAGTCCACCAGAAAGGACAGGCAAGAAAGTTTAACCATGTAGGGAAGAGACATGTGAAGGAAGTTTAAGAAAGGTATAATCTATTTGCACAAACAGTGTGAATAGAGGTTTTGAGAGTACAAGGTGGAAACTTTTGGGAAGTTGTTAAAAAAAAATATGCTCTTTCTTTCTCCCTCCTTTCCAGATCTGGCCAGTTTGGAATGTGAAGAGAGATAAGAAAGAAAGCGGGAACTTTTCCCTTAAATTTAAGTGAAATGTGTTACTTCTAATTTGATGCTTAAGATAAGTCAGAATTTATTATGCTATCTGGCACTAAGGCAAATTTGGAAAAGGCATAGATCTGAAAAAGAGACACTTTGAGCTCCCCAGTATGAGGAGAAAAGAAAAAAATCTAGAATGTGTACTACAATGCATTGCAATCATGGTTTCCAAATTTTCAGAATTAAGAACTTTAAGTAATGATCCTACAAATAGAATTGGAAAATATTTAGTAACATAAAGGTATTAAATAAATCTATAGAGTTAATAAGTACTTTTTTTTACATACAACTACAGAGATCCTTATGTGCAATTTAGTGACCCTCATTCCTATTTGAGAGAAAAAAAAAGTGGCTTAAAGCTTCCAAAATAGAGAAATATGACCAGAGAATGAGAGTCAATCTGAACATATTTTACCCAAAAGACTGTTGCTTATTACATTCCTGAGAAACAAAAATACTTCCTAGAATAGGAATTATCTCAATAGATATAGATATTTCTAACTTGCTGTGATTTTCCTAAGTTTGTTACTTGAAAAGTTTAAAAATTGATTCGGCTGCAAATATACAATAGAGATTTGGCTCCTTTTCAAAATCATTACCCCACTGACAACTGCCCTGGACCCCTGGGCACCCTGAAGCCCACACTTCTAGGCAACCTCTCCTCTCAAGCCCCCAAGTCCTTGCTCCCACACCACCGGAACCTGGAATTTTTGCTCCTGGTCTTCCAAACCCAACAACCCCTATTAGAAAGTAAAGATCTCTCAGGGACCCTCCTCAATGACTCCTTAGACCTTTAATTCAGGTGCTGGACTCTGCAGCTTCCCAGCACCCCCCCTCCCCCCCAGTACACAGCCAGGCTCTGCGACTGTGAGGAGAGAAGAAAAGCCTCTATGCTTGGTAAGCCTAATATATGTAATGATTTGGGAATGCAATTAATGTCATCTGAAATCTTTCTATTTGTACTACTATTGTACTTCTAAATTGTAGTAAAATTTTCCTATATTGTAAAACTTAAGTGACTAAAAATAGTGTTAGACAAAGCAATTTTTAATCTGAATTTTGTTGAAAAAAATGATATGAAAACAATTGTGCAAAACTGGTTAAGTTACTTTCTCAGCCTTAATTGCCGTTTAGAAAACCAGGTATTTTCTGCTTTACCTGTAGTTAATGGAAGGTCACAGCTGAAACAATTCAGCCAGCACTTACTCGTAAGATTGTTAACTATGTTATTTGGGATTACTGTTTTAATGTTAAAGACCAAGAAAGTTCTGAAGAGATAAAAGAAATTGTGTCCATCCACCTTTCGGGCTAGACTTGTGGGTGGGTTCTATTAAA
>NW_023494422.1:0-28438 GCF_011100635.1 Trichosurus vulpecula
TTTAAAAGAAGAGTTCTGCACCCACCCTCCTCCCCTCTCATAAGCTAATGGCCCCAGTGCACTTATTTCAGTAACATAAGATGATAGCTTCAGACCATAGATTTGAGTTCAAATCAGATCACTTAACCTTGTTTGCTTCAGTTTTCTCCACTGTATAATGGGGATTATAGCACCTGCCTCAGAGGTCGTTATGAGGATCAAGGGAGATGATATTTGTAAAAGCACACGGAGCCTGGCACACAGAAGACATTTCCCTGCATGTAGCACCGGGTATTCCCCTCTCACACCTGAGGGCCCCAAAACAGCTCCCTCAGATTCGTGGCATCCACCTAAAACACTGGCCCTGAGTGCCCCCGGTGTTTCACACCACATGCATCTGCTCGAGGTCCGTGGGGACACCATCGATGGCTCCCCGAGATGTCCTCAAGATGAGTGCCAGGCACGTTGTCAGGTGGCATCGGGGCACGCTGGTGTAAATGTCGGACTCCTCATCTCTGCTGAACCCAAATGCTGCTGATCTCAAAGGCCATGCTGGCCAGCTTCAGCTGGCTTTGGATCCTCAAAGGGCGGTCAGAGGATGCGTGGGGATCCCAGAGGCCCTTTCAGGGCATCTGCAGGGTCAAAGCTATTTTCATATTTTAAATATCTGATTTTCTAACAGTAAATCTCAATAGATATAACCTACATAAACAAAAGCCCTAGGGGGGTCCTCAATAATTTTCAACAACAATAATAGCCAACATCTATATGGCGTTTACTATGTGCCCAGGCACAGTGCTGAGTGCTTTGCAGTAATTATCTAATTTGGTCTTCAGAGTAATCCTGGGAGGGAGGTACTATTACTGTCTTCCTTTTACAGATGAGGAAACTGAGGCAAATAGAAGTTAAGCGATTCACCCAGGGTCGCAGTGTTAGGAGGGATTGGAACTCAGGTCTTCCTGACTCCGGGCCTGGTGCTCCCCCCATTGGGCTACCTAGCTGTGAAAAGGAGGCCTGAGACCGAAAAGTCTAAGACTTGCTGTGTTTGTGTGTAGAGGGACTTGAAGTCTGTTCTGTTAAGGGCAGGCCAGACAGGTACCAGCTGACAAAGGCCAGAGTGCTCCCAGGCTGATTCAGTATTTCTTCTTAGACCCCTATGTCTTCTTCTGTGAATGGGTCAGCTAGTATTTATTAGGCCCCTACTATGTGCCAGGCACTGTGCTAGGCACTAGGGATCCAGAGAAAGTCAGGACGGTCCCTGCCTTCAAGGAGCTCCCAGTCCGATGGAGAAGAGAACATGCAAACAACTTTGGACAAACAAGACATAGAAGAGAGAAATTGGGGGTGATGAAGAGGGAAGCACTAAGACTATGGGGGCCTGAGAAAGGCTTCTTGCAAAAGAGGGGGTGTTGTTGTTCACCTTCATTTCTGAAGAGAATGGATGACATCGTGTGTGTGTGTGTGTGTGTGTGTGTGTGTGTGTGTGTGTGCGCGCCCTCGAGCTGCATATGAGTGAGTCAGGGCTTCACGAAGTACTCAACCTCACCCTCTCCTCCAGAGTCACTGAAGTCCAGTGGCAGGACAAAAGTCTGGATGACGGGTGATGGCCCCGGGATGCTCTGGGGGACCTTGGACTGTCTAAACTAAGGGCTTTCCCAGGTCTCTGTTTGTCTGAGGCAAAGCCCATTCAAAGACTGAGACAAAAGATGCCCTGGTTTGTTAGCTGAGAAGTGAAGGAAGCCAGAGAAGCCAGAAGAGGGAGAGGAAGAGCAGGAGGAGTGAGAGCATTCTAGGCACTAGGAAATACCTGGAGTTAGGAGGCAGAGAGTCTGTCGGAGGAGGGAGGGTGGCATCATGGAATCACAAAATCTCGGGAGGGGAGTGAGGTGTGAGGAGGCTGGAAAGGTAGGAAGGGCCCAGGCTATGATGGGCTTTGAACGCCAAACAGACTACTTTCTAGTTGATCCTGGAGGTGACTGAATGGGGAAGGCAGGGAGTGATATGACCAGGCCTGAATTTTTGATGATTGTTTTGAAAACTAGATGGAGGATGAATTGGAGTGGAGGGAGATGTGAGAGGAGACCAAGCCAAAGGCTCTCGGTGTCATTGGTCCCCTTCGAGAACAAAGGAGCAGCACCACCAACAATCTCAATAGTCCAGGGCCTGTACGAGGGTGGCTGCAATGTCCAGAGAGAAGGGGGAATGTTCAAGACTTGTTGTGATGTATAATCAATATCAAATTGCTTGCCTTCTCAAGGAGGGGGAGGTAGAGAATTTGGAACTCAAAATTTTAGAAAATGTATTAAAAAAATTTTACATGTGATTGGGACATAGGTAATGAAATAGAGATGATATATGTGTGTGTGTGTGTGTGTGTGTGTGTGTGTGTGTGTATATTTATATTTAAAGAGTTGTGCAATTTAAAACTACATGGCTTGACCACTGTGGGGTGAGAGAGAATGAGGAGCCAAGGATGGTGCCTGGGTGAATGGGAAGATAGTGATCGGAAATGGGGGTATGGGGTGTTCAAGAGGGCTGGCACCTCTGGTGTGAGGGCTACTGAGGGCTGCTCTCCTACCTTTAGTGTCCACCTGCCACCCAGCTCTCACCTGTGGTTCTAAGAAGCTGTAGCATGTAGCCATCCTGGCAGATGGGCCAAACTAGACTGATGATAATCGAGGGGCCTTAAACCCATCGGTGAGTTAAGGGGATGTTGGGGGAGCTCTCGGTGAATGGCCTCAATTTTTTCAGTGAAATATAAGGCGAGGTCTAGCTGAAAGGGTTGGGGTGGGGGAAGGGCCAATAAGAGGCTTGAGGAAGGATGAAGAGGTTTGTGAGGGGACAATTATTCAGTCAGAGAGGTGTAAAAGGGTTGAACTTGGGTACCACTAATTTGCAGTGGGCCCAGGTAGGAGAGTTTTGTGATTTTTCTCTACCCTCATCCAGCAGCACAGGAGCAGGAATGAAGGCTGTGGGAGTGACCCAGGGCTGGGGCCAGGTGGGGCAAGACTGGGATGGGATAATAGGGCAAGGGACTTGACAAAGTAGACTTGAAGGAAGGGGGTAACCAGTGCCGAGGGGATGACTTGGGAAAGAACTCAGAGGTAGTAAGATCTGAAGGAGTCCTAAAGGTAAAAAAGAGGGTTTGGGGTCACGAGGCAGAGGAAGATGGCGGATGGTCTTGGCCACTACAGTGGCTGAGAGAAGGGCAGGGAGGGTCAGCAGAGGCTCCCACCCCCACCTGCTGGACTGGCTTTGCCTTTGGCTCCACAGTCACTGACTGACTTGAATTTTATTTCATTGACAAAAAGGTTGTATTTAAGTAAGTTATACTTGGAACCAGCCGAGGATTTTGGCCACAGCCTCGTGCCCTCTTGAGAAGCCTGCACTAGGCGGGTTCTAGATAGGGCACACAACGTGGTACCAATTACATCAAGCCCTGGTCTGATATGAGGCCTCCAAAATAGAATCTATGATCCCTGTAAGGGGTGGAGGTAATTAGTTAACTCCTGCTTACAAGGCCCTTTGAGGGCCCCGAGCCTCTGTCAGGCTTCTGAAAGCACAGGCATGCCCACTGATGCCCTGGTAAGAGGACAAGACACTCACTCCTGTTTAGGTCTCGGAGATGCCCTAGGATGATTGGCTGGCTGGGAGCCTCTGAGGGGATACTTTCAGTTTCCGGGGCTGCCCCAGAGATGTACCCAAGATTGGCCAAGCCTCTTGCTGAACCTGTTAACATACAGAAACTACACACGTCCATCTGCATGGCTGAAGAACAGCAGTGTTCTTGAAAACTTGCCTCCAGTTAGAGAAGGGAATTTCCTAGACAGCATGATCCGAGAATCCACCATTTTGGGAGAGAAGGCCGTGAAGGCACACACTCATGTGTGTTCTGTGTTTGTGGGTAATAGACAATAATAAGTGATAAGCATAGTGCTTACTAAGTGCCAGCTGCTGTGTGCTAAGCGCTTCATAATCGGGATCTCATGGGATCCTCACATTATCATCGCTGGGAGATAGGTGCTACTATCTTCATCACACACACACACACACACACACACACACACACACCCACCCACCCACCCACCATGTCAGGCAGGTGCCCACTCTGAACCAGGAACGTCCATGCCCAGACGTGCACACACACTTGTTACAACCACATGCTTTCATGCACGAGGCACACTTACACACGTAGACAAAAGGCTTCCAGGTCTCATAGCACTTTATTAGAGAGATGTCACTGGGGGAGGGGAGAAGGCCAGTCCATACCACAGCCCACCAACATGCTGATTCCTCATCCTGTTGCAGAGCCGGGGAGAGGCCCTCAGCCCAGCAGGGAGATGGAGCCGATGTGGCCAAGGTGCAGGGCCACCGAGGGGGCTGGGCTGGGCTGCAGCGAGGACCCTTCGCCCTGAGCTTCCTTGCCTTCCTTTGGGGTAGCGGGGTCTGGGGGTGTGAGGGGTAGGGAGTGGGTCTTCTCTTTCCATGGGCCTATAACAATATCTGCCTCTCAGAGGCTGCCAGTGAAAGAATAAGTAGAGACAGAGGTCCAGTGACTTGCCTAAGGTCACCAAGAGCTGGCAAGGAGAGGGCTGGGATTAAAAACCAGCCCTCCTGGCTCCAAGCTCTAGGCTCTTCCCTTCACCTCTTGCCATCACCTCCCTGAGGGCCCCAGGCTTCCCCCCCACTGCCGCTCTTCCTCACCTCCTGGCCAGTGGCTGCCTCTCCTTCCAGCTTGGCTCAGATCCTACCAGGATCTTGTTCCCTCAGAACAGAACATGGGTTCTTCTGGTCCACACTGCTCAGCCTGGCATTCAAGGCTTCCAGGATCTCCACTTTACTCCCCGCCCCCAACACAACTTCTCTTCCCTAACCTGGGACATCTTGTATCCCCAAGCCCCTACTCCTCTCTAAGACCTCCTCCCTTTTCCAGGGCTCCTCTGGGCTCCTCTTCCAACCCAGATTCTCTGCCCTCCAAGAAGCCCTCCCTGGCTGTCCCAAACCACAACCATACCTGAGGGGCTGCCAGGGTGGAGCAAGGACCCCTGGGCAGGGGTGAGGGGACCAGCAGGAGGCAGCAGATTCTGAGGGGAATTCGAGGAGTCCCTGAGGCCCACCAAAGCCTCGGCGGCTTCCCGCTGCAGCCGGTGCTCTTCTGAGGCTGATGCCCAGGCCAGGGTAGAGGCCCCTGGGGCCTAAGGAAGAAAGGGAGGAGGCAGAATTTGGCCTGAAACTCACGCAGTGCCCCACTCCCTCCCTTAGCCCCTCTGCTCCCCTCCTTCCCAGTCTCTAGTTGCCCTTCTTGGCTCCAGTCCTTTCCTTTGGCTCTTTGCTCCCCCAGTTCACACCTCCCTGGGCTAATGCAAAATCCTGTTCGGGGCAGAAAACAAGGCTTTCTAGCCCAGATTTCCACCTCGGACCTGGGACCCAGGTCTGGGTTCAGATAGGATTTTTATATTTGGGTCCCCCCACCCTAAACCCTTGAGAAGCCCCAGGTTTCCAGAATTCCAGTCTCTTCTTTCCCCAAGACCCAGGCAGCAGTCCTGGCCCTCCCTGCAGGACCCAGGCACTGGGGCCACCCACCCCCTTCCCTCCTAGGACCTGGGGCTGCAGCAGCAGGGGTTCTGGGAGGCCACAGGGCTCAAGAATCAACGCTGAGCATCTGGAACAGGGAAGGAGCAAAGGGAAGGAAGCTCAGCGTCTCTGCTGGCTCCTGGCCCTCACCCCCCACCCCCCACATCCAGTCCCCTGCTGGTCAATTGTCCCTTCACAACCTCTCCCACACTGGGCTGATTCTCTCACTCAGGCTGCCACCACATGGGTTCAGACTCTCCTTATCTCTTCTCTGGACTATCCTCACAGCCTCCTACTGGGTCCCTCAGCCTCGAGGCATCTTCTTTCCAATCCATGCTTTACCCAAGTCCTAAAACACCCTTCCTTGTTAACGAGCCTGACCACGCTGCTCCCCAGTGTCTCCAGGAGGAAATGGACCTCCTCTTTCATCATGTAAGGCCCTCCATGTGTCCCTCAGCAATTCCAAAGCAAGGACTGTCTCTGTCCTTTCCCTCTACTCTCAGTGGGTGGAACATAAATGCTTGCTGGCTGACTCCACAATCTGTCTCCAGCCTAGGCAGATGGGGGGTGCAGTGGACAGAGTGCTGGATTCTGAAGTCAGGAAGATCTGAGTTCAAATCTAGCCTCAGATACTTACTGGCTGTGTGATCCTGGGCTGGTCACCTCTCTCAGCCTCATCTATCAAAGGGGGATGATAATAGCGCCTCCTCCCTGGTTGTTATGGCAGCATTTTGTAAACATGAAGGCTCTCGATGCTTGTTATTGTCAGAATTGTTATCGTACGGGCTAACTCCACTTTACCCATGAGGGGACTGAAGCCCACATGGATGCAGGCCTGAGCGAGGGCACACAGCTAGGAAGGTGCCATCAGGATTCAAACCCACGACCCATGCCCACCGACGATCTAGCATGTCCCTCCTTGAGGCTGCCGTGGCAGGAGAACGCTGGCCGCCCCAACCCCGGCGGAGGAGACAAGGCCTTGGCACCTCGGGCCTCTGGGGGGAGGAGAAGACCTGACCCACGACGCGCCCCCCCCCCCCCGCCCCAGGCAAGCCTGCGGGGAATCAGGAGGGCCACCCTCACAGGAGACCTGGGCTCTGAAAGGCAAAGATGAGGAGGATGCTGCCTGCTGACCAGGGAGTGTGGTCCAGTGAGGAAGATGAGGGGAGGAGGGAGGGATGTGGAACAAAGGTGGTACCACAACGAGAATATAGGCTCTACTATGTGCCAGGCACTGGACAGAACACTTCACGGCGATTATCTCATTTGGTCCTCAGAGCAACCCTGGGAGGCAGGTCTTGGTAAACTGAGGCAGGCAGTCATGAAGTGACTTGCTTAGGGTCATACAGCTGGAAAGTATCTGACAGGGTTTGAACTCCAGTCTTCTGCCCCCAGGCCTGGTGCTCTGTGCACTGTGGCACCACCAGCTGCCTAGATGAGCTGGCTCCTTCTAGGTCTAGATCCTATGGTCCACACTCACACACACATGTGCATGCACACATGCACACAAGTATGTGCACACACACAACACGGCACCCCCTCCCCCGCCCTCATACAGTCCCTCCTCTTTCCCACCCCACAGCTCAGGGCCTCAGGACTCACGGCTGGGCCAGGCTGGGAAGCCTGGAGGCTTCCCCAGTCATGGGGGCCATCAGTAGCTGGCACTGTCCTGGGAAGACTGGGAGGGCTCCGTGGTTGGTCAAGTGGAGGGAGGAGCCCAAGTCAAAGCCTAGCCCAGGTGGGCAAGGAGAGAAGGGTATGGGGTCAGCGCTTGGGTCTCCTCTCAGGCAGAGCCTGCTCCTTGTGCATCTAACAGGAATGGTCAGAGTTCCTGCTCTCTCATGAGGGAATGGACATGGGGATGGTGGGATCGGGGCCAGGGACACCCCCAGGTCTGGGTACTGAACCTCCTACTCACTGGGGAATGGGCACAGGAGGACATGGGCCTCAATTCCCAACCCACCCCAGTTCCCACTTTCTCAGCGGGGAATGGGTGCAGGGCGATGCCAGGCTCCCGGTACAGCAGATGACACCAAAGTGGGGGGAACACTGACAGGATGGGGGAAAGCCAGGGCCCAGGGTGCCAGGGCCCAGTGTGCCAAGACAGTGGCACGGCATCCAATGGCCCACTTAGCAGCAAGGTCCGGGGGGTGCTATCCTGGAAAGGCAATGAGCAAAGGGGAGGTACAAGGTGGCTAGGAGCCAGAGAGGCGAGGGTGGATGGTACCCAAGCTGGAAATATGGAGGAAGGTAGAGAGGAGCCAGCCTGAGGTACAGAGGATAGACTAGGCAGGAGCCAGGCTGAGACCCCAGAGGGAGGTGGATGGGAAGTATCTGGGTGGGGGCCCATCTTACCTTTTCAAGGGGTGTCAGCAGAGTCTGGGGAGCTCCTTGGAGGGGCCCCTCAGGCTGGGGGCCCATATTCTCCTTCCCAGCTGGGAATGATAGGAAATGTCTGTAGGAAGCCCTGTCTTCAGATACCCACTCTCCCCTACCCCATAATAATCTCTTACAACCAGCCATAGTATTCCTTATCTGTAGGAAGTGCTTCTGGGATGTCAAGGGGCAAACTTTATCACCCCCATTTTGGCATAGGGTGAGTGGGAAATGCTGGAGCGAGTGGACTCTCGGAAGCCACAGTCTGCCAGTGACAGAGCCAAGGCTCTGTCCCTTCACAACCTCTCCCACACTGGGCCGATTTTCTCGGCTCACACGGCCACCACACGGGTTCAGCAACCCAGGGGTTGCTAGGACCCCAGGGTCCAGCCTCCTGTCAGTCTGCTCCAACTTTACCCAGCTCCCCCAGATTCCTTCTCACCCTAGCATACTCCGCTTTTCCTCCTTCAGCCAGAGGGAAAGCATTTACCAAGTGCCTGTGGGTGGGCAGGCCCCCATTTTCCACAGTTGGCAATCTTCGGGGGAGCTACCCCATTTCTCAGCAGGCCCTGGCTCAGGTGTTTTTTCAGTTGGGCCTCCTGCTGCCTCCGAAGGGCCACTTGGGCAGCCATGACACGCCTTCGTTCCCTGAAAGAGAAAGGGTCAAAGGTGAGTAGCCATTTAGGGTTTAGGATTGAAGGCCTGGCATTTTTTAGGACGGTTGGCTCTGGTGGGATCCTGGGGTTTGGAGTCAGATGACATGTTTAGATTCCTGCTCTGCTACTTACCACCTGTGCAACTGTCCCTAGACTTCTTTGGGCCTCAGTTTCCTCTACCGTAAAATGAGAGGGCTGGCAACAGACACTCTCTCAGGCCCCTGCTGGTTTTAAATGCTCCAATCTGTGTTCAGATAGAAGCTAAAGTGACTCAATGGCCAGGGGACAAAAGGCTGATGTCTTCAGGGAAGGCTGTGCCCCCTCCAGGACCCATATACGGGGGTGCTGAGGGCAGGAGCCACACCCAGGGAAGAGGAAGTTCTTAGGAGACTCACAAGATGAGGATGCATTTGTGACATTCACATTCCTGGAAGAGGCACAGGTGCTTGTGGCCCTTAACAGCTGCAGTGACACCATGGTTGCAACAATGGGCACAGGTTGGGGCTCTACTCACAGGCTGGCTGGTGGGGGGCATGGCTCCATCTCCAGTTCTAGTGTCCAAAGGGCCATTCTGGACATGAGGTGCACCCCCTGCCTCCATGGAGCTGGGAGAAAATGAGGGAGTAAGGACAGCAGCCAAATGAGAAGGATCTCAGTGGTGAGGTCACATGGACCGTGTCGCCACCCACTGTCCCATCCCAGCCTTAGACACTCATACTCTCTCTACATACACCTCCTTTCCTGTATCCCCCCTTTCTTCAATCATTTTTCCTCATGTACCTTCTCCCCAGGTATTTACAATTAATCAGAGAGTAGAGTAAAATTATATCACGATGGAATAATTATAGCCATACACAAACAGTTTATATATGGGATATAACTTTAATTCGTTACAATGAAAATAACACAATTTCGAATACATTTTTGGGTTTGAGCTATAATTTCATTGATGTAGGAAACTCCCAGTGTGGAAACCCCCTTTACCGCTGCAGATGGCAACTCAGAGTCTCAGAGTTATCTGAGGCATGGATAGGCTGGGGGTGAGAGGGGAGGTGACTCGTGTTGTCACATCCCCAGTAACTGTCAGAGGCAGGCCTGAATGTTCCTGACTCCCAATCTGGCCTTCTGTCCGTGACACTGTAGCTGATATGCTTGTAATAGCTGTTGTCAGTGCATTTTGGTTGTTGCTTTGGATGGGACGTATCATTTTTCAAGTATAGAGAGCTCTTGATGGGGGACACTTCCACCCCCAATACTGGTCAGCACTTGTCTAACAACTAATTATTTTAGTCACTTATTAGCCCTGTGATTTAACCGCTGTCTGCCTCAGTCTCCTTATCTGTACATGGGAATAATACTCGCTTCTACCTCCTGGGGTTGGTGTGAAGATGAGACAGTATTTGTACAGTATTATATAAATATTATTACTGTTCTCACTCCTAGTGAGGTGCCTGCAGCACTGAGGAGACATCCTGGAGTCACACTGCCGGCGTGTGTGTGTGTGGGGGGGGGAGGGTGGCAGGTGCTGGGTCTTCCTGGCTCTAAGGCTGACTTCTCTATCCACTCGATCATACTGCCTCTTGATTGGTGTTATCTGGGATATGATTTAGTTTTCTAATTATTATAAGCCTCTCTATACCAGCAAGCTGAACTGGGTGCCTCATTAAGGCCCAGTGTTAGCAGAGAGCTGGGGCTAAATGTGCTCACATGTGGCTGCTATCCCATGAGCCCCTGGGTTTTGGAAGGCAGCTGTGTTTCGCAATGTGATCAAAAAGGCACCAAATGTGTATTCACAAGACCCAGTGACCTTGATTTAACATCTCTGGGCCTGGAGTTTCTTCATCTGTAAAACAAGGAGGCTGGATTGGACAATTGTAAAGACTTCTCATGACTACTGCTCTGGTGTGAGCCTGTGGACCAGCCTGTCTAAGTGCAGAGAGGCTCACCATCCCAGGGAAGGAATTATCTAGCCCTGAGAGCCCGTGAAGAAAAGACCAGGACAAAATGGCTCTCAGGCCTCGGCGGCTCCTTCCTTTGGGGGCAGCAAGGACAACCGTGAAATGGTGCTGAAGGGAGATGAAGGACCACACAATTTTCAGATGGACCTGAAACATTCATTTTACAGCTACTCTAAATGTGACATCTTTGTCCAGTGCTATGAGATACTACAGAGAAACTGAGTCACACAAATGGTGACATCCACAAAAGTAGAAGGCGTGAGGAAGGTGAAGCTAAATGGAAAGCAGCTCACAGTTCTCTTGGAGAGTCAGACACAGCAACTAATTTTATTGTGCACCAAAAGACAATAAGAAACCTGTGTGAACTGCCATGACACCCAGGGCCAGCCCGAGCCAAAAGACCATTCCTAAGCCAGCTCTAGCAAATGTGTTAACACTGGTTGAAGACAATGAAAAAATAGAGAAAAAATGGTAGAAACCCCAACCTTGGCCAAGTCCTCCAATTCAAGTATATGCTGGAGACTCAGCAGGGCGTGAGGAGGGAGGGCAAACCCCACCCTGGAATATGCTGAGATGTGAAAGCAGCCAAATGCTAGCAGACTACTCAGAAAGCTCGAGTCTGTATTTGTATATCATGAACATTTTTTCTAAGGAGACAGTTGGAAGACAGGTCAGAGACCACAAAACATCATAAAAAATTAAAATAATTATATCTGGATAGCAAATGACTGCTTATTTACATGGAATCATTAAAAGTTAGGTGTCTTGGTACAGTCAGACCATCAGCTGAAGCAAAGGCCAAAATCAACACCAAATTAAAAGAAAGGCTAAGGATGAGAAGACACTGTTTGCAATTACAACAGCTCCAACCTAACTTATTTGAATGAGCTACTGAAAAATAGGAAATGGATAAAGGCAAAGTTAGTGACTTTGATTGTCACCATTTTTTATAAAAGTTTAACGAAATAAAACAGTGACCACAACATGGAGTCCAAAAGAGCCTAGAAAACACCTCGGCAATTAAACAATTTGTTCTCTTTGCCACAAACTTTAGTGAAAAAGATCATCTGCAAAACATGGAGAAGAATGGGGAAAACACCCATCATGGAGGTGGGTGGAGAAAAATTATGCAGTCTCACCTCCACAAACCAGTGAGAGGCAGTGAAGGGGAAAATGAATCTTCAGAAAGCCAAGCCAGATTGTCCCAAGAGCATTTAGAGATAAAAATGGGAGGATAAGAAATGGAAGCAAAATGGAAAAAATGTCAGCATTCCTTTAGGGGTCTATTCCCATCTCTGATAGCAGGGGCCTCGCCACATTTGGCTTTGTTACCAGAGGAGCTCTACGAGGAAGCAGAAATGGTATCTAGAAGAAGTCAGAAAAAGTGGCTGGACAGGACTAAGTACACAGAGAAGAAATCTGTGCTGAAGGTAACACAATTTTGTAAGCACTGAGGGGATTGATTTTTGAGATCTCAAAGAAGGGAAGACACCAAACAATTGGAAAAAAAATCTCAAATGGTATTATTACCAAAAAAGTCGAATGAGAAGGCATCAGCAACTACTGACCCATATGCCTACTTTCTCATCTCTATAAAATCTTTATGAGAATGAACTTCATGTATTGAGGGCATTCTTGATGAAAATCTGACAAGGAAAAAGGCAGGCTTTCACAGCCAATTTTCTATAGCAAACCACATCTTCACAGCTACACAATTGACTGAAAGACAGATAATACAAGGTCTCTCTGTGTTTACTGTTTGTTGATTATAAAAAGGCATTTGACTTGGTTGCGCAAAACTGCCTTAAAGGCTCTTTTCCAACAATTATAAGACTCCCATGCATATGTTAAAGTCTAATACCGTCCTTTAATAGACAGCCACAGGAATAACTTTGTTCAACACATCATTAGTGATCAATATCAACTAATCCATACAAGAGTGTGACCTCTGCTCTCTAAAGAGACTGCCCAGCTTGGAGTCTAAATAGAAGAGGAATCTCCTGGAGAGGATGAGCTCCTGCAGCTGCTCCTGTCACTTGGCAATGACCTTGTTTTGATTGCATTAGGGCCCCACCCCCCAATGCATTAATCAGATCCAGGCATACTCAAAAGAGATTGCCCTAGAAATCCACAAAGGAAAAAAAAATCAAATAAACAAGTGGATAAAGAATTTCTACTGCATAGAGCACGGCATGCAATCGTCTGGGCAGTCCACTGGGTCAGTCTCTCAGTCTATTTATCTTGGACAGGCACCGAAGAAGGATAGCAAAGTGGGCTGGGCACAGAACAGGAGGAAGAGCACGAGCACTGAAGAAAACTGGACAGTGCTCAATGATCTGAAACTGTTCGCTGACACAAAACGCCATCTTTTTTTTAAACACTAGGATTCTCTTGGTTGTGCTATGTGGGCTGTGAATAGTGAAAGGCCACAACCCTCAAAGAGTAAGAATGCTAAGTGGCCTAAAGAGTGGACGTGGTGGGAGAATGGTGGGCTGGTCAAGCAGCAGGAGAAAGACACCAGCTGGAAGACTGGAATATTGCCCTGGAATCTTGAGAATTAGGAGACCTAGAGAAAGGCCTACAGGGCCCTCGGGTATCCTTGATGGAGAATTATGGGGCAACACTGGAAACAAGAACTAGCACATATATAGGTTTTTAAGGTTTGCAAAGTGCTTTACAAATGTTATCTCATTTTACAGGGGCAAAAAATATTACAGGCTAAGGAACTGATGGATTTTGATGTGCCCTCTTGGAGGGAGGACTCATATCTATGTGATCCATTGAAATACCTAAGTAAGAATATAATAATACTATCAAACATGAAATAACAGAATAATGATATTTGCACTATTTTATCTCCAAGGAGTTTTGTGAATAAAGTGCTTTGTAAGCCTAGGTATTAGAGAAATGTGATATAGATAATCTCATAATGTAATAGAGAAATGCAAATTTTGTCATAATTCCTATTCTTCTAGTGTTTAGAAACTTACTAAGCATTTTCCTTACAATAAGGCCATGGAAGGAGTAGCGCAAATATTCTTAGCTTCATTTTCTAGAGGAGGAAATGGATGTTCAGGGAAGTAACACCCTTTGCCAGGGATTTTGTGGCTCCAAGCCGACCACTCTGTTCTCTGCAACATCCAGGCCTCCGCCTCCCTTTCTAACGCACTTCCTAAGCCCCATCTCTGCAGTCTTTTGCCTTTCTTTGCATCCCAAACCCACAGCACAGGGCCTGGCACACAGTAGGCGCTTAATAAATGCCTGTTTTCTTTCTCTAAGCATCTCTTATTCTGTTCACTCCCTTCCAAGGACCCACTTGACCTGTTTCTCTCAAGCCTCCTCCACTCTCCAAGCACAGCTCCTTCCTCCCTCCGTGGTCTCTCGTCCTCCGAAGTCTCCTCCACCCCTCTCAGGAAAAGCCCACTCCCAAGCTCCCACTTTGCAGGATCCTGCTCTTGGGTCAGCCCTATTCCCTCCTTCCCCCATAATCCTCTTTCAGTTCAGTCCCATTCCTTACTTTCCTAAGACTTCACTGTACACACGCTGTCAGCCAGAGAGGGAAGAGGAACGAACCGGGGTGAGGAGGAGTCCACAAGAAGGGGAAGAATCCATGGAGGAAGAGACATGAAGGCAGGGAAGGGTGGATAGAGCAGAGGAGGGGGATCCCAAAGGAGGGAAGGGAGTCACCTAGTCGGGAGAGATGCTCACAATGGAGAGGGAGAAGTACAGGGAAGAGGAATGCCAGAATCTCAGGCTGGCAAGGACCCAAGAAGTCATCTTGCTCGTCTCAAGACAGAAGAGTCTCTTCTACAGTAGTTCCAACGATGGTCCCCCGGCCCCTGCTTAAAGACCACGAGCCTCACCCGGCAGGTGAGCCTCCTCGAACTGTTTCGATTCCCTCCTCTGGGCACGACTCAGTTTGTCAATGCCCTTCCTGAAACGTGGTACCTTAAGTGGGCGTGACAGAGACCAGCACCTTCCCAGCTCCGGATACGGGCGCGTGTCCCAGTCACCTAGGAGGATGGCTGGCATGGAGCGGGTGAGTCTCCAGAACCGAGCCCGGGCCCTTTCCGCCTCCGTCCGTCCGGGGACTCTGCCCCAAGCCGAGGTTTGCCCTCCCTGTAATACGCTCTATGTCTCCTCTCCCGTTCCATCCTCACAGCCTGGGCCAACTGCTGAGCCGCGGAGGTCTCTCTGGGCATGGACTCTGCCACCCCTCGGAGCTCTGTGCCCTCTACGACCGATAAGCCCCCACTCTTTCTGCCACTTCATTAATAAGAATGGTGACCGTCCGAGGCTGAGGCCTGATCACCGGGCCTCTCGCAGCGCCTTCCCTCTGGCCCACGCGACTTCATTGATCGCCACTTCGTGCCAGGTTCGCTGCGCCCGTCATGCCTGACCGCTCCTCCTCTGACTCATCTCCCTCACAGGGACGCCGTGGGGCAGGCGGCCGCAGAAGTCCGGATCCGCCCCCCAGCCCTGGGCAGGAGCGTGCTCCGGAGGTGGCGTTCGAGGTGCCCCGTTTAAAAAGGAAATTGGGGTCTCTCCTTGGCCAGCCCGACAGCTTCCTGTAATCACCACTTTCCATTCTGAGGACCCAAATCACCCTTAAGAAGTCCTAGAGCTGTGTGTCCGGCCGGCCGGCCCCTTCCCCCTTTCCTGGACGCCAGGACCACGCCCTCGGCTCACTCCTCCTCACGGCCCACCAGCAGCCCCACGGCCAGGTATCCCCTCGGACGAAGGCTGTCCAGGCCCAGGGCGTGGCCAGGGGGCCCTTCAGGCCCCTGGTGACCATGTGCAATGTCTGCTCCTAATCCCCAAGCCATTCTTGACCGAGAAGCAGAAACGAGAGCTGCCCTCGGCCTTCCCCATCACCCGCCATCATTGCCCGCCGTCGCCCTCGCCTCATTTCTCAGGCTCTGTCTCTCGGTGGACCTTACCCACCCCCCAAACCCAAGGACGCTGTCCCCGGCGCTCCCACGCTCCTCCCTCCACCAGGGTGATAGCCACCGCCAGGGCAGGCCCGAGCCTCTGGTCTGGGGACATCTGCCGGCTCTGACTCAGGCCCCCAGAGAGCCGGTGGGGGGTCACAGCTACCCCCCCTTACTGGACTTGACATGACCACCATCACCAGGGCAGCTTTGGCCTGAGGAGCCCCTGCCAGGTCTCCAGACCCACCGGGAAAAAGCAGAATCCACCTGTGACCAGGAAAGGCCCAGAGACCCCAGGGACCCCTCAGGTTGTGCAGGGGCTGGGGGGGAGGGGGGGTCCCCATAGGGAAGGGGATGGGGGAGGAAAGAGGAGGGGGGAGGGGAAGAAGAAGGGTGGAGGGATGAGAAGGGGGGGAGGGGAGAGGGAGGGGTACCCACGGGGACCTCTTACGGGATATTAGGGTCACAAGATCATTGTGGGAGTTCTATTACTGGGTCACCACGTGGCGCCACATTCCCAATGCACTAATTACATTTATGGATAATTTAACAAATCACAATTATAACATGGAATCCCAGGCGGGATTGAATAATAAAATAGCAATAACTAATAATGAGAAGAAATAGTTTTTCCTCCTGAAATCAGGGAGGGGTCGCCCCAAAATAAGTCGAGTCATGTGGTGGGGTTGGGGAGGATCACGGGTAGTGGGGGGATAGAGAAGTGAGGGGGGTAATCCCCCAGAGGGAGGAGGGGTCACCTGGGGGAGGGGGAGGATGCTGGAGGGAGAACTAGGGCAGGCAGGAGTATGGGGGGAGGGGGGAGTCTCACCAAGGGGAGTCACAGGGGAAGGAATTGGGGGGGAGGGACAGGGTCACGGAATCAGGAATCACCGGGAAAGAAGAGGGGGGAGTGGGGGGAGGGTCCCATTGTGTGTGAGGGGCTGGGAATCACAGGGTGGGGGAGAGATGAGGGAGGGGCGGGATGGAATTACGAGGGGGAGAGGCCTCGGGTCGGCGTCCACGCGGGGCGTGGCCGGGCCAGTTACCTCAGCCTCAGAGGGAAAGAGCTTCCGAGGGGCTCCAGGGGCACGCGGAGCCAGAGAGGTGAGCCAGGGGGCGGGGCCTCGGTTCGCCCCCGCCTTTTTCCCCACCTTACGATGCCTCCACCAATCGCCTGGGAGCGCCGCCGCTGGCGCCGGCCAATGTGGCTGCGAGTAGACCTTCCCGCTCTCCAGCTCTCAGCCAATGGGGCGTCGAGCTGAGTCGGTGGCGGGGCGGAGGCTGAAGCTGAGGCGGTCAATCGAGAGAGGAGTTCGACCTCAGACGGGCCCCGCCCCGGGAGAGCAGAAGCAGTGGGAGGAGCTAACACTGATAGGGCAAAATTGCCGAGGATTTTACCAATAACGATCTCCTTCTCCTCAAGACAATCCTGGGAGTCGGGGGCTATCATTAGTCCCATTTCACAATAAGGAAACTGAGGCACAGAGAGAAGTGACTTGCGGGGGGTGGGGTCACACATTTAGTCAATGTCTGAAGAATGACTTGAACTTGGGGTTTTTCTGCCCCCCCCAAAAAAAATCCCATGCTCTAACCACTTGACTACCTAGCCCCACTCATAGAATATTCTAATCATCTGACCATCATGATGTAATATAGTATCACAACATGGTGATGCGTCACAGAATACATTAACTGCATTTATTGATAAGGTAATAAATCATATTGATTGTAACCACACTGGGACGCATGATAGAATAAAAATGATAACTAATAATGAGAATAGCCTCCCCACCATCAGTCCGTGCCATCTCCCCTCCCCCCCCCCCGCCCCCTTCTGTGCTCTTGGGCAGGCAGGACCAGGCTCTATGGGGGGGGCGGGGGCAGGCGGTCTGGCACGTGACCCCAAAGCCTCCTCTGCCATCCCTGGGCTTGGTCAGCAGGATGCCAGGCTGGAAGACACCCACCCATGGAGAGCTGGCCAAAGCTCCTAGAGGGTCTCAGCCCCGTCCGCCCCTGCTGCAGAAGGGGAGGGTAGGCCAGCTTGCATTGACCATGGCCACAGAAGAGTGACCAGGGGGCCAGCCTTTCCCTCCTTCGCTAGGCGCATCCTCAGAAGGGAGCCTTTCTCCTGCTGTCCACACTGTCCTTGGAGGCTGGATGCTGCTAGAGCAAGGAATGGCCTCTTTTTCTATTTGTAGCCCTTGGCGGGCCACTTAGGGTAGATAGAAGACCCCCACCCCACCTCCCAGAACCCAGGGCTAGCTCCATCTCACAAGGACCAAAGGTATTCCCTGCTGGGAAATTACTATGTGCAGGGAGACATTAACCGGTGTATCTATCTGATGCTGAAGTGGTCCCATCAGTTCATCCACAGGGCAGCAGAGGGATGAGCGTCTCTGGACAGACCCCTGGCCTTTTTACTTCTCTGTCTCCTCTTCCACCAGGCTGTAAGCTCCTTGAAGACAGGCTGTCTTTTGCCTCTTTCTGTATCCCTGGTGCTTAGCACACACTAGGTGCTTAATAAATATCTCTTGACTGATGATTGGAAAGGCAACAACTGTGCTTTGTGGCATACCAATGCGCGTGCACACACACACACATATGTATATATATGTATGTATATGTGTATGTGTGGTATATATTGTACATCTGTCTCTATCTAGATGGTTAGCTTATCATACCTCGAAGGCATGTTTTTATTCAACACTTGAAGACAATTGTCACGCCCCTCATCCTGTCTTCTCCAGGAGAGGGCATGTGATTTCACTGACACAGAACACTCCTATTACCCATGCAGCTGGGCATCTTCTCTGCACCACATTAGGTGACTTGTTTAGGGTCATGCAGGTAGTATTAGGCAGAAGCAGATCTTATCCACCCTAAGACCTGCTCTCCAAGCACCGGCCCCCATACACACACATACAGGGGCTACAAAGAGAAAAGTATGACACCCCCCCCCCACCCCTGGGATCTCCTGGAGCTCCCTTTCTAGAAGGGAAGACAGCACAGAGAGGGGGGTTTGTCTTGGGGGCAGATGGAAGGGTGCTCTGGCCCTTAGAGGGCACAAATGGCAGTACCATCTTCACATTATTTACACAAAAAAAAAACATCCGCTTCTGATGCTGGGCCATTTGTGTGTTAGTGGGAAGGGCTTTGGCTGTAAGAATTTCTTTTTAGAGCTTCAGTCGCTCTGGCTGTATGGTGAAGTAGGGGCATTTAGGACTTCTAAAGTCTAACTTAGGGTCAGATCCCATGTCCCCAGGGGTTGTTCTCATGGTAGTGGCTGGGGAGGCTAGGTTGGAAGCCATGCTGATGGTCTGGGATGAATAGAAATAAAAGGTTTGCTTAAAACCTCACAGCTGAAAGAGAAAGAGACAGAGAAAGACAGACTCAAAGACAGAGAGGGGGAAGGAGGGAGAGAGGAAAAAGAGAAGGCAAGAGGGAAGGACACAGAGAGACAGAGACAGAGGGAGAGGCAGAGGAAAAAACAGAGGCGGAGACAGAAAGAGGAGAGAGAGGGAGGGGAGACAGAAAGAGGGAGAGAGACACAGAGCCAGAGGGAGCCAGAGAGGAGACAGGAGGGATACAGAGAGGCAGACAGACATGCAAAGGAGAGACCGAGTAAGACAAGAGAGGGAAGGGACCCTCATGGGAGGAGTATCTGTTGATAGATAACCTAGACTCCCTGGGGGGTGGTGGAGAGCCTTGAGGTCGTTCCCACAGGAGGATTGTTAGAAGAAAGTGGGCTGCTATGCCCACCACAGAGAAGCCTGGGAATGTGAAGAGAACTGTCCTCCGGGGTCTCCAGTGTCTGTCACCTGGAAGAGAGATTCTGCTTCCTCTGCTTGGCCCAGAAACAAAAGCAGGAGTCATAGGTGGAGCTCGCAGAGTGCAGTGTGGGTTAGAAGGAGTGCCACGGAATGCGGTCCTGCTTCCAATGTTCGGTGACAGCCACATTTTTCAGTCACTGATAGTGAGATGCCTTTCCTGGGTCTCTCAGACTTCCAGAGGGCTGTACTACACTTTTGTCTCAGACTGGACCCCAGAGCTAGGGCCAGGGCTCTCCTCCTCCAGGGCTGGGCTGGGGCTTCCTCTTCATTCCCATCCATCTGGGGGTGGGGGTGTGTGGGTGGGGGGCCCACAATCCCAACTTTGATCACTAGGTGGCAAGAGGAACACAGAGAAGGTACTAATGCTGAGGGTCCCCAAAGGGACCCACCTCAAGCGAGCCAGGAGCCAGCCAATGCTAATTTCAAAAGCTGACAAGACCCCTGGGATCATGGAGGTAGACCTGGAAGGACCCTTGCAGCCCCACCACTAAATTTATAGGTGAGAAAACTGAGTCCCGAAGAGTTGAAGTGTTTAAGGTCACACATGCTATTAAGTGTCAGAGACAAGATTTCAACCCAGGCCCTCTGACCACACCCCCCCCCTCCCTTTCTATTGTATCATACTGCCTCTAAGAACATGGAATATCAGGACTGGGGTCAGGAAGCCTTTGAATAGAGGATGTCTGGGCTGGGAGGGCCTTAGAACAGAGAATGTCAGGGCTGGGAGGAGCCTTAGAACAGGGAATGTCAGAGCTGGGAAGGTCCTTAGAACAGGGAACATTCAAGGGGCAATGTGTGAGGATGAGACCACTGAAAGAAGAGAAAGGGGATGCTGGATGAATCCAGTGTGGAGAACTGGCAGTTCTTCTCGGGTGAGGGGAGAGAGAGCTAGCTACCATCTGATAAGATATACTTAGTGCATTTGGGTGTATCTTTGGCCCCTCTCCCCCCTTGACCTCTGGCAGCAGCGCAGGTACAATAAAGGGCTGCTTATCTTCCAGACACTGAAACATCCCACCTCCTGCTCTCCTCACTCCCACCTGCCAGAGCCAGGACACAGTTTCAGACTCAACAGGTCACTGGAGAGTCCAGAGACATTAATATTTAAGGTTTTGATCATAGGAAAAAAAATAGGGTTATGGAGAGGTCAAGGCCATAGGCTCAGGAGGCAGAGGGTCCTGAGGAGGTCTGAGGGAATGAGTGTCATCAGAGTAGGGGGAGACCTCTCCAAGGGCCAGAAGCAGCCCTACCCCCACCTCTGTTTGGAAGGAGGGAGATCTCCTGGAAGGTGGAGGACAGTGGGGGCACCCTTTGGCCTTTGGGAGCTCGGTCTAGCAATTGTCTGTCACAGCTGTGGGCCCAATAGCCCACATCCCTTCCAGCAGGCCACAGTTCATGGGGTGCATTGGGTGTCCAATGTGGCCAAGATGCTCAGAGAGACAAACAGACAGACACAGAGACAGAGTGTGACAGAGATGAGAGGGAGAAACAGAGAGAGAGAGAGAGGAGAAAGACGAAGACAAAGACAAAGAGAGGCAAAGAGAGACAGAGACAAAGATAGGAGAGACAGAGACAGAGAGATAAGGGGAGAGGGAGAAGGGGAGGGAGAGAGAGACAAACAGACAGAGACAGAAGGAGAGACACAGACAGAGAGTAGGAGACAGACAGATAGACATAGAGAAACAGAGAGATACAGAGAGAGAGAGAGAGAGAGAGAGAGAGAGAGAAAGAGAGAGAAGGAAAACTGAAGAGAAAGAAAAAGGAGAGAAAAAGGGAAAGAAAGGCAAGAAGCGAGAGAGTCAGAGAGAGAAAGAGAGACCTAAAGAGAGAAAGAAAGAGATAGAAACAGAGAAGACAGAGGTGGAGACAGGGACAGAGAGGGAGGGAGAGGAAGAGAAAGAAGGAGAAAGAAAATGAGAGGGAGAGAGACCCAGAGAGAAAGAGAGAACACTCTTAATCCACGGCCAGAGACCTAGGTGTCCTGATCTCCCACTCCCTTTCCTCCAAAGGTGCTCAACTGCCTTGGGCCTTTAGGCCCTGCTGTCCCCCTGGGCACACAGATGTACACCTCTGAGCCCAATTCCTGCCTCCATAGGATGCTGGTGATGACTGTCACCTCCTTGGAGACTGAAGATTCCATTGTAAGAGTGCATGGATCCTTCTGGGCGGGGGAAAGGAGTCTTGTTCCAGCAAGATCTCAGACCCAAATATATTGGCCACTGAGGGGATGGGGGAGCTGGGGCAGCTGTTTGGGAGCAGGAGGAGAGACTGGATTAGAAAGACCCCTCCCTAATCTGTGTATCTTTCCCAACAGCTCCCTACATTCCAACATCTTCACTGTGGGGAGGATGGACAGAGCCCAGAACCATCACCTCTTGCCACACAAATGCAACATACTCTAAGCAAAAGCCCTCCCTAACTCCCTCAATTTCCAGTCTCATCTCTCTGATCCATTCTCCACACAGGCTCCAAATGGATATTCTTAAATCACAAATCTGATCACTTTACACCCCTACTCAAAGATCTTAAATAACTCTGGATCACTCTGGGACAAAATATGAAATCCTTAGCTTGTAATTTAACACACTCCGCAGTATGGCTCCCTCCTACTTTGCTAGACTCATGTTCTCTGTGTTCCTGTCCAGCTGGGTTCCCAGCTGTTCCCCATCCATGACCTTCTATCTCCCACCACCTTTGCACAAGCGGACCCCTTTTCTGCAATACACTTCCTCCTTCTGGCATTTTGTAAGGTGCAACTCAGGAGCCATGAGGCCTTTTTTGACCTCACCCAGTTGTAAATGCTCTTTCTGGAAATTATTGTATGACTGTATATATGTGCACATGTATCTATTTATGTGTCCATCCATCTATCTATCTACTCATCATCGATCTTTTCATCAGTCTGTCTATACAGCATCTGTCTCCCCAACATCTATCTATCTATCTATCTATCTATCTATCTATGTCTCTATCCATTCATCTATCTATCCATCACCTATCTACCCAACATCTATCTATTCATCTACCTATCCATCTATCTATCCATCAGTTAGTCTATCTCCATCTATCTGTCCATCTTTCTTTCTATCAGTCTATCATCTATTGATCTATCTATCCATCTATCTACCTATCAATCGATCCACCCCTCTTTCTAACCATCCAACCACCCATCTGTCTATCCATTATCTATCTATCCATCAGTCAGTCTATATGCATCCACCTCTTTGTGCATCCTTCTTTCTTCCTATCCATGTATCTATCTACCCATCAACAATTATCAATCTCTCTGTCTGTCTCTTTGTCTTTCTGTCTCTCTCATCAATCTGTATATGTCTCTAACATGGGCTACACATATATCTTTTTCTCTATACACATTGTATCTCTCCCTCCACTCCAATAAAATACAAAGTCTTTGAGGGCAGGGACTGTTGGGTTTTTGTCTCTGTACATCCACTGCCCAGCAGACGCCTTGCACATTTGGGATGGTGACTTCATCATAGGAGGGATTCCTGGTGTGGGAGCTTTTCCCCACCCACACAGAACAGTGATTACTCTAAATTGCAGCCTTAGAGCATCACCAGGGACCCTGAGGGGGTGAGTGGTTTGGTCACAGTTCCAGAGCCAGTATCAGAGAGTCTTACTAATTCTAATTACTAATTCTGAGGCCCTTTCTATCCACTGAAGTTTATACTGCCTCTTGACTTAAACAGAGTAAGTGCTTAATGTTGAAATTAATCGAACTGCATTGCCCAAGCAACCAGTAGCCAGAGGCAGAGATGGACTAGAACCAGGGCCCCTGACTCCTATTGGGGCCATGCCATTGGTGAATTGCCCTCCAAACAAAGGGTCTCTCCCCCAGGCAGGGGGGTAACTTGGAGTCTCCTACACCTGGATCTGCTCCTCCAGCCTGTGTAATAACATCAGAAGCATAGCTTCCGTCCTGAAGCTGCATCCCCTGGGTAACCCAGGGCCCGAGAGAGAGGAGGCTGTGGGAAGAGAAAGGAACATGCATGATGATCACCCCAGGAGGCCTGATGGGGGGCAGATGAAGCACTTCCAGCTGCTATGTACCCTTTACTGCCCACAGTGAAGCCTTGGGACCCTAAAGGTAGAGAGGTAGCAGCTGGGGACCTGGGCACCTGGATCCCTGAATGATGGAGGGCCGAAGAGTCAGGGAAGGCTAACTCTTGAGGGGTGGGGATATGGGACCCCACCTGGGGAGTCAGGTTATCTGAGTCACCAAGAGGAGTGAGAGATGGGAGATGGGGACTCCTAGGCCCCTGAGGGGATGAGAGCTAAGAGGGTTAGGACACACAGGCTCCTAAGGTAGATGCAGATTACAGATCAGGGTTCTTGGGTACCCAAGGGTATAGGGCCTGGTGGTTCGGGATGCCTGGGTCCCCAAGGCAAGGAGGTAACTCTGGGTCTTTGAGGGGACTGGAGTTGTGATCAGCACAGTCTCCTGATCCACCTCCCCAGCCTGATAGGTGACCATATGTTCAGTACTTAGGCCCTTTGGTTGCTCCCAAGATTGGCCGCAGGTGAAATTTTACTCCCTCATAACAAGTCCAGGCTTTAATACCTGGAAGGAGAAGGGCCTGGCTCAGGACCAGTCTCTCTTTCCCTTTGGGGATCCAGGTCCTCAACTTCTCATCTCCCAACCCAGGCTGTCGTCCCCCCCCCCCCCCCACTCCCCCGCCTGGGAGCCCTCCTGAGGGGAATTCTGGCATTAGCTAGGAGGAGGTGGCTCTGTGGGAAATGTCAGCTACTTCCATTTCTGGCCTGCTCTAAGGTCGACCAAATGCTCCTCAATCCAACCCTGTGGTCCCTGGTGTCCCCATCCTCTTGGGCTGCTCCCAAATTTGCTTTAGCCCAGAATATGGATCAATCAGCCAAGATGGCCCTCAGGGCAGGCCAGTGTCAGAGCCACCATCCCCCTCTCCACCTTCATTCCCTTGGGCCTTTAACAGGTTCATGTAGTTCACTGAGCACTCAACTTGGTAAGGTTAGGAAGGCCTTCAGTATGAATCCTCCTTCAGATGCTTATTAGCTTCATAACCCTGAACAAGTTTCTGGGCCTCAGCTTTCCCATCTCTAAAATGGGGATGTTCTCTTCTAGCTATAAATCTATGATCTTATAACCCCATGCTCCTTCTCTATCTCTCCCCTCCTGCATCTTAGGTCTCTTTCCTCCTTCTCTTCTTTCTCCTCATTCCATTCCCACCCTCTCTCTCCTGCCCTATCTACCCTTTCTCCTATTCCCTAAAGCCCTATCTACCTGTAGGGTCAGAGGATTGCTCCTCCCTTCCCCCAAGTCCACACGGTGGATGGAGGCTACAGTCACTGGAACCCCCTTGTAGATCTGGTAGTAAAGTGTTAACTCCCTGTGATCACTGTAAGCAGGGCTGGGGAACCTGTGGTCTTGAGGCCACACATGGCCCTCTAGATCCTCAAGTGCAGCCCTTTGACTGAATCCAAATTTCACAGAACAATCCCCTTAATAAAATAATTTGTTCTGTAAAACTTGGACTCAGTCAAAAGGCCACACCCAAGGACATAATGTGTCCTTGGTCCCAGGCCACATGTGACCTGGAGGCTGCAGGTTCCCCACCCCGGTAGGGGCCATACTCAAATAAGGGGGAGGCCTCTTAGCTCCTCCTCTTCCCAGGGTCCAGACCCACCTTATGTGACACTGGGGAAAGACACACATCTGTCATGATGAAGACAAACAGATACCTTTGATATAGAAGCACACAGAACATGGAGGACATCAGAACTGGAAGGGAGTCTTGAATACAGAGGTCAGGAAAAGCTCAGCAGAAAGAAAGAGGGAAAGAGGAAGGAGGGAGAATGTGCAGCAGAGACTTCAGCTCCCCTGTGTCATCACCAGAGGACATTAGGAGATGTGTACTATTGTGCCTGGGAATTTCCCCAGACATGCGTGGCAATTTGGGTCCTGGTTACATGTCTGGCCACACACACACACATACACACACACATATAAATACACACCACACACACCACACATACATATACACACAGACACACATACACATGCAGACACACACACATATACCACACATACAAATACACACCACACACACCCCTACATACATATACACACAGACACACACACAAACACACACCACACACACGTACACACACATACACACATATACCACACATACAAATACACACCACACACACACCACACATACATATACACACAGACACACATACACATGCAGATACACACACACATATACCACACATACAAATACACACCACACACACCCCACACACATATACACACAGACACACATACACACATACATATACACACAGACACACACACACATACATGCAGACACACACAAACACACAGCACACACACATGCAGACACACACACACATATACCACACATACAAATACACCCCACATACATACACACAGACACACATACACATGCAGACACACACACACAAACACACACCACACACACATGCACACAAACACACACACATGACTTCCATCAGCGGGTGTGTTCCTGCCTACATGTGCACCATGTCCTTTTCCCCCGGTTATACGGTAACTGGTAGAAAAGTCTTCCCCTGAGTGCATGGCTCTTCTTGCTGCTAATCTTGCTGTGTTATTTAATTAAATATCTTTTGTTCTGACCCAGTATATCTTCTGGCTGGCTAGTAAATGAAACACATTGGTGGGGATTTCATGAGCCATGATTTTGAGAGAATGCTGACTCAGAACCACAATATTCCTTAAACTTGGGGTAGCATTTGGGGGTGAGTGGGGCAGGTGTGAAAGGAAATCTTTGGGGCTACATGGAGACAATGGTATTTGTACTATCTATTTGTACAGAGGTAAGGTGAGGTGAGAGAAGTGCTTTGTATACCAATAACCTTAGGGAAAGGAAAGCTATTATTATTACTTTCAGCTCTGACATCCCTTTTTCCTAACATTTCCTGTTCTAAGGGCTCTCCCAGCCCTGACATTCCCTGTTCTAAGGGCTCTCCCAGCCCTGACATTCCCTGTTCTAAGCTCCCTCCCAGCCCTGACATTCCCTGTTCTAAGGGCTCTCCCAGCCCTGACATTTCCTGTTCTAAGCTCCCTCCCAGCCCTGACATTCCCTGTTCTAAGGGCTCTCCCAGCCCTGACATTTCCTGTTCTAAGCTCCCTCCCAGCTCTGACATTCCCTGTTCTAAGGGCTCTCCCAGCCCTGACATTCCCTGTTCTAAGCTCCCTCCCAGCTCTGACATTCCCTGTTCTAAGGGCTCTCCCAGCCCTGACATTCCCTGTTCTAAGCTCCCTCCCAGCTCTGACATTCCCTGTTCTAAGGGCTCTCCCAGCCCTGACATTCCCTGTTCTAAGCCCCCTCCCAGCCCTGACATTCCCTCTTCCAAGTCCCCTCCCAGCTCTGACATTGATGATTCCTATATCAGTTTCCCAGACTAGCTGCTGTGGCGCCACAGGCCTGAGGTAGCTTGGTGTCTCCCTCCCCTCAGTGCTCACATGGAGCCAGCCCTCGGAGAGTAAGGGAGAAGAGTTTTTTCTCTCAACTTCCACACTCCCATTGCCTATGTCATGGGAGAGACTGTACCAGTAGGAGACAAACACATATAGATGGCAACAGTAGCTATCCAAGGAAAGGCTGCTTCCAGAAACGTGCCAGGGGCATGTTGCCTGTTTCCTGGATCTTTGTGCATGTCCTAATATGGTACTGGAAAATCAGTTACTGCTAAGGAGACCCCTGAGAAAACCCCTAGCCTCTGACAACACCCCCAGAAAGAATGGACTCAGACCTCTTTGGCATTTAGCAAATGTCCGTGGGGCCCCGTGACTCCTCCAAGGAATGTCAATAGATAAGATCATCCCACTGAACGATAACCTGGCAGAATCTTTGATCTGTCCCTGGGTCCCCGGACCACCTTGTGACCTGGTCTGTAAAATTCCAAGAGATGATTCACCACTGTACCCTGTATTTTCTATTTAAGCTACTCCTCCACCCCAACTCAAGGCCATTTTAATTTGGGTAAAAGACCCCAAATGGTCCCCGGCCAATAAATTCTCCATTTAAAACTTATACTCTGTGGCGTGTCTCACTCGCTTTTGGTACAACACTAGGAAAGCCTCACCTCCACTCCACCCCCACCCCCTCCCCAGCCTTCCATTGCCTGCTTAGTTTTCTCACTTGATCCAAGACTTGGAACATAAAGAAGACAGATTATCATACAATATTTTACAAACTTATCCAGGCCAGCTCTATTGGCCTCCATCCCATTAAAGTCTTCTTTCCTTTGAATCTCACTCAAAGTAATAGGCGCTGGCAGTATAGATTATATTCACTGAGTGCAATTCAAAATTTAAAGGATACAGAATGGAAACACTCGGGGCCCCTCTGTATCTCCAGTAAAGATGTCCCAGCTTCCAGTCTCCGGCCAGTATTTTCAGTCCGAAAGAACGATCTTTTTGGAGGACAGTGACCTTGGTCCACTTCCAAAGTCAATGAGGGAAAGGGGGACTGTGTCACCATCTTTTCCTCCAGCCCCCAGTGCTTTGGGAACCTCATCACTGAGGGATTCAGGGTCGAAGATCAATCAGACTTGCAGAGGAATCTCTAGGAATCTCTGCCTGCTTAGTCCCCTGCCCCACTGTCTCTGCCTGGGCTCCGGCAGGTCTCTCCCATGAGAGTGGTGGCTTTACTAGCAGCTCCCCTGCTGCCTGTCCTGATCCCCATAGGCCCAAGAGATAGGGTAGGTCCTCCATCCAGAATGGCTCCCAGAACCTCTGCATAAGCAGGCTCACTGACCAGAGAGGAACCACTCTCGGCATTTTGGCCATGACTTCCCGTAAAGTAATTCACTCACTATAAATGTCCCACTGCCACAATTTTAAATTAATAGGCAGTTAATTAACATAACTTTTGAAAGCTCCATTTATGTTAACAAACCCAAGTGATTCATTCCCAGCTCCTAGCCTATTTCCTGCGTTTGCTAGTGCCTATAAAAAGGTCCAGGAAGTCGCAGAGGGAAGGAACCCAAGATGTTTCAAACCCAACTCACTTAAGTAATACAATTACCCTTCCCAGCTCTGACAGTCTGTGTGCAAAATACGTACA